>NW_011494869.1:8793545-8794344 GCF_000754665.1 Bison bison bison | reverse complement strand
AGAGACAAGAGAACATCATAACCTTGAGCTATCTGGTAGAAATAAAAGATTGATGTGAAATTTTACTGTGTAAAATTTGGGGCCTTTTCATCCAGAAATGAAAACAATTGAATATTACTAAAAAAAAAATTGAGAAGAATTATTTTATTCAAACTCTAAGAACCTTCACCCTAGAAGAAGCCTCTTTATGGGAAAATAAATAAATTAATACATGCCTCATAAGAAATAGATGTTTCCAGCAGTTTCAAGTCTCGAAGCCCCAGAGTCTGACAGCCTCATTTTAAAAGTGGAAGTGCCAATGAAAGGACCCAGGAGGTCACATACCTCACTTAAGGTCACCAAACACGAATGGGTGAATTCAGACCCAGAGGATCTGTCTCCAGAGCCTTCTCCACAACCACAGCATTGTGTTAGTCTCACCTTCTGGGCCATGTTGAGAAGTTTGCCAGTCGCCCTGAGATGCTCTAGACCACGCAGATGAGAGGACCTGCCAGAACCCTCACTGGCTGAGCCTACCCCTGAGGGAGCTGGAGACGCCTCTGAAGGGGAGTTGTCCTGAACTGTCTTCTGGGGGTTCATATCTCATGGTCATGGTCATTACAACTGAGCATCAGTGTGTCTGGTTAAAGTGGCACGGGCAGGGGATGAGGCTGCCAACGCCTGGGGGCACCATCAGTCACAGCATCCAGTGCAGTCCAGCCCGGGTGGACCACTGGCGCCCAGTCCTGGTTCTGCTCACAAACCCACCAAGGAAGCAGAATGCAGAGGAGAGCTGGCCCAACAGCAGCTCATAGGAGAA
>NW_011494869.1:8771523-8793445 GCF_000754665.1 Bison bison bison | reverse complement strand
CTCATAGGAGAAAGACCTAACTTGACCTTACCCTAGAGACATATCTATGGTATAATTCACTAGAAAAAAAAAAAAATGGACATGGATATATTCTAGGGATCATTGTTAAAACTTTAAAGGACAAAACCACAGACAAGCAAAACCCTAACATAGTCTCAAAGTGCACTAAGAAAATCAGAGTATCCAAAGTAGGGATATGATAGGTGATGATGATTGGGGCTTCCCTGGTAGCTCAGTTGGTAAAGAATCTGCCTACAATTCAGGAGACCCTGGTTCGATTCCTGGGTTGGGAAGATCCACTGGAGAAGGGATAGGCTACACACTCTAGTTTCTTTGCTCTTCCCTGGTAGCTCAGCTGGTAAAGAATCCGCCTACAAGTCAGTGGACCCCAGTTCAAGTCCTGCGTCGGAAAGATCCTCTGGAGAAGGGATAGGCTACACACTCTAATTTCCTTGCGCTTCCGTGGTGGCTCAGCTGGTAAAGAACCCACCTGCAGTGAGGGAGACCTGGGTTCAATCCCTGGGTTGGGAAGATACCCTGGAGAAGAGAAAAGGCCACCCATTCCAGTATTCTGGCCTGGAGAATTCCACGGATTGTATAGTCCATAGGGTCACAGAGAGTCAGACACGACTGAGTGACTTTCACTTTCAGGTGATGAGTACACTCTCCCCAGGATAAATGGCATCACCAGCAGCATTATTGTTACTATTAACTATGGTATTACTACTATAGTCATCGTTTTTTAGTGTAAAGCCTTCTGCTAAGCATATCAGATGAATTAATTCATATTTCATCAATCTCCACTATGAGATGGGGTTTTTATCCTTACTTTACAAAAAAGAAAAAAGCAAATGAGACTTAGTTGGTATGCCCAAAGCCACAAAAATGGTAAACATGGAAGGGGGTGTTCAGAGTTGAATAATTAGGGACTCACAACATCTTCTGTGACCTAAGCTCTTCCCAGCCTCCACTCCACCATCCCCAAGGGGTTAGCTTGTGCCTGGATGGCTGCTGCAGTCCCAGGCATTTGAAACAGGCAGAAAGGAGCTTTTGCCTCCCTCCATGTGTCTCTTATGAGAAAGCTTTCCAGTGTATCTGCATCATAGCTCATTGACCACAGCCACCTGGTCTTAGGGAAGGTCCAATTTCTAACACAGACCGCCAAGGTTCTGGATTCTCTATCTCAGCAATTCACTCCCGAGGACTGCTGGGAAGGACCAAGTCAGCCCACATCTCTCTGAAAGGAGGCTGACCCCTTCACCAGGTCTCTGGGTAGACTGTGAGTCTGGGGGAGACAGTGCTTAGGGCCAGTGCTTTCTCAAGGGAGCTGGCAAGACTCACTATCCATGAGGCTGGGGGAGTACCTAGAGCAGTGGCCCCTCCTCTGCAAGTTCAAGGCTGCAAGGTGGGGGCCCAGGGAGTCTCAGCACTGGAGACACTCATTTCCAACTTTAGGACTCCCAACCTTGGGTCTCTGTTCTCACCATCACTGACAGAGTCTTCATCCATCAAAGCATTCCAACAGACCTTCAACAGCCCTCACATAATCCCTGGACCTGCTCATCATGGGTCCCCTTGCTCTGTCCTGGGTTTTCCGTGTCTGCATTTGTGTTCTCTTTGGCCTGCTCAGAGTTCTCCAGTGTGTTTGGCAGTGGGTTATGCACTTGAAAAAAAAAAAAAAAAAAAACTTGGCAGGGATAATCATACCCTGCTTGATTTCTGAGTTAAAAATAGCTTCTCTGCATTGTGGAGAAACCAGAGGCCAAAAAAGTCCAGAGCATTATCAGTTCTCTCTCCAGCAGCAGAAACACCTGGAATCGCTGTTTAATTATTTCAGAAGCAATGGTGCAATTTAGACGTTTCAGGAATAACGTCAGGGGCCTCACATGTGGTTTTGGCAGCTGCCAATCACCACGGGATCCAGCCCAGAAGCTGAGGTGTGTCAAGTTCATCACTTATGAGCTATGTGACCTTGGGCATGTTCTCTCTCCTCTCTGGGCCCTGGTTCCTCATCAGCTGTTGTTTAGTCACTAAGTCGTGACCTACCCTTCATGACCCCATGGATTGTAGCCTGCCAGGCTCCTCTGTCCATGGGATTTTTCCAGGCAAGAATACAGGAGTGGGTTGCTATTTCCTTCTTCAGAGGATTTTCCTGACCCAGAAATTGATCCCAAGTTCTCCTGCATTGGCAGGTTGATTCTTCACTGCTGAGCCACCAGGGAAGCCATCCCCAGGAATAGGTTGGGGAAAACTGTACTTTGTTTTTAGGGCAGATGCAACAACCCACTGAAAGAGCATTTGTGAAAAGAGTTCTTCCTTCGGAGAAAAGGGACCGCTTGGGGCTAGAGGAGGAGAGACAGGAGTTCTGCTGTAAAGAATGGACAAAGGCAAGGACTCAGGAAGGAGGAGTGAATGAGATTTATTGACCGAGGGAAGCAAGAGTCGGGAAAGCATGGACTACTCAGGGAGCTGGCGGAGGTTAGAGGGAGACAGGGATAAAATAAGCTTGGGACCTGATATAGATGGCTCTCTGTGGTTGATGAGACATCACTGGAAGCTTTGAAGCAAGGATGGACATCACAGTTGTATTTTAGAAAATGTGGGGCAGAAAGGAATAGCCTGGGAGCAACAGGGATTAGGCTTCTACCAAAACAAGTCAGAAGCATACAGAGGAAATCGGGATGGGAAGTAGGGACACAGTGTAATTTTTTTTAGAAGGCTGAAAAAACAGGCCTATTACTGATTAAAAATAGCTTTAAATTAACATATGCAAATGAAGGCCTTTTTCCCCCACCTCCAGCCCCACTTGCCCCTGGAGAAGCCAGGGCTTTAAATCAGACTCTAGGAGCCCCCTTCTCAGCCGGATTCCCATTGTCTCCCTCCTGCCTGAGTGTCTTGGCCTCTTGTCTCTTTGCAGGTCTCGAGCTAAGAGGTTCACCCTGCTGACTGCAACCCAAGGAAAAGAACATCCAAATAGGAGGAAACCACCGAGTTTTCTGTTTTCTTCTGCAGGAGAATGCAAGGTTATTTTTGGCCCCTTTCATACAAATCAGATTGTTTTCTTTCTTTCTTTCTTTCTCAAAGCCCTGTGTCTGGCAGGCTTCAGGCAGGGGAGAGCGCATTAGAGCTCGCATTGTGAATACCTTTGCATTTTTGCTCGGTGTCAGTTTTGTTTGTCTTCTTCTGCCTGGCTGTCTCCCTCGTCTTGGGATTGTTGACTTCCCGCAGACGTTGCTCTCCAGCCAAAGAAAGTAAAACCTTTCTCAAGGATGGGGCGCCTTGGTTGGAAAGAAAGAGAAGGACAAAAGGGAAGCATCCCACAGTCTGGGAGTGGCTTTGGTTTTGGCGCTTTCGCACTCAGCCCCACTTTCTCGAATTAGTTCTCTGACTTGAGATGCTGAGATGCCCTGGGAGGCACAGGGCTGACAGGAAGAGGAAAATGGAAGCCAGGCTTCCCGACCCTCCAGCCACCAGGTTTCCAAGTTTGCCCCTGTCTTCTTTGTGGCTTATGAAGTTTGCTGGAGTCCCTTATAGCAATGGAACCAAGAATGAGGAGTCCAGGCTTGACCCCGGCTGCTGTCGGTTAGAGTCTGACCTGAGCTAAGTTACTGAAACTCCGTTTTCCTGATTTGTGAAATGGGCATATTAACAGTGGATTGTTGAGTTGACGAACAATGTTAAAGAGGATGGTCCGCGTTAAAAATTTGGGGACTGCCTGGAGCACGCATCAGGCCGGCTGAGTGTGTATGTGTTTAGGTGTGTGTGTTTGTGACTGATGTGTGCACTTGTGAAAACCACACCTCCCACTTTTACCCAATAGTCACCAGATCTGTTAAAGTCCCTCTCGGGGTGTCTGGCAGAAGTTGTAAATTAGTTTTGATTCTTAGGAGATTCTTTTCTTTTTCTCATTCTCTTCTGCTGGAATCTTTCCCTTAAGGCAGCTGAGGTTGATGTGACCTGTAAGAATGTGACAGAAGCAAGGGGAAGGATTTTCCTGTTTAATTCCACACATCATTTTGCTCATTTTGAGCCAGAGTCAGTTGTGGATTTCAAACGCAGTGTTTTGTCTTTCATCATTTTACCCAGATGCTTCACCTTCAGGACAAGAGGGCTGCCTGCCTTGTTCCCTCTCATGTCCCTAGTCTCTGGCACATACTTGCAAATATTTGTTAAATGCCTGCAGAAACAGGCTCCCGCATGCTCGCGCGTGCGACTGTTATTGTTATTTTTTATGAGGTATGATGCATCCCAGCTCCAGCGCCCATGGGGAGGAGGAGTGGCAGGCATGTGGGGTTCTGGCAGCTGGCAGTCACAATGGGACCCACCCCAGAACCGGCAGATGCTTCAAATGTGTCATTTTCAAGTGACCTTGGCCTGTTACCTCTCATCCCTGCGCCCTGGGTTCCCCATCAATAAGTTGGGGGCCCATCTCAGAGAGCATGGAGGCACAGCTTTCTGAGGGACCTGGCGCCAGAAAGACATTCCAATCCTGCCTGGTTTTTCTCACATCACAGAGACCCCTGAGCATCCTGGGATGAGTCTCCAGTCAATCACCACTAATATAAACAAATGGCTGGCACCTGGTCGCTGGCGCCCTAAATCAAATAGTCTGAATTTTCCAGGCCTACAGCTGAAGCACCAACTTTTCTCACCACCACTCACACACACCACATTAATCCCATAAGCATTCACTGCATTGGCAGAAGAAACATGTGGATCCGAATCCTGAGGCTCCCTGCCCTGACCAATGGTGGTCACGTGAAAACATTTGACACCAAGCCTGGGAAACTCCTTCCGGTCAGGTTAGCTTTCTGGTGCTTTAGGCAGGAGCAGAGATTCTGCCGAGGTGGAGGTCGCTGGCTTAGGAGAGGAGGGTGTACCTGTTGAAAGGGGAATTGCTAGGGGTTCATTACTCCATCCGCACATTGAATGAAGGACTCTTTCTTTCAGGATAGCATCTCCTGAGGTTTTCTCTGAAGAGCATTATTTCTATGGTCTGCTAGTGAGTTAGACTGGAAAGAGAGTTGGAAGGAGAGAAAAGAAAAAGCATTCCTTCGTCAAATAATTCTGGGAAATCTTGGCATAAACAATGTTAAAAATTATTTTTTCAACATTTTTTTTTAACTGCAGAATTTCTCGGCACCTTTAAGAGACTAATGTGCATTTTGACTATGTGAAAGATAAATTTGGTATCTTGTAATTAACATGCTCTTTTGACAACAGGATGTTTTTCTCCCTCTATCAACATCCCAGGAAACAAGGTTCTGTACCACACTTTGGGGAAAAGAACTTGCAAAGAGGAAGAGAGAACAGATTCTTGGCCTTTAAGCAAAGTTTTCACACAGGTTGAAGTAATTCCAGGTGGTTCAAGGCAAGTCAGGAGATCCTCCGTGGGTAGTTACCTCCTTCCTGTAAGCAGTTCAGTTCAGGAACTCGCCCACGCCAAGCCCGAGTCCCCGCTGCTCTATCCAGGTAGGTTGCCTGTGTGCCTTTGGGTGGGCATTCGTGGCTTAGTGGAGCAGACACTTGGGTATCCAGAACAAAACAGAGAGGGGTACCATAAATCACAGAGAACGCCACTCAGCTTCCTTTCCTGGTCTTTGCTTCTTGAAAAGCAGAGAAACAGAAACACCAGGCAGCAAGCTCTGAGAAAGCCTTAGAGAAGGATTTTCATGTGTGAGCGAGCCCATGGCTGCCTCGAGGGCCTGTGTTAAGCCCAGTTGGCTGGGTCAGCCCTGATGTGGTTGTATGCCAGTGGGCCATAGTTGGAGAAAACCTTGTGAAGGCCTGGTGGACACTGGAATGGCGGGGGGCTGTTGATGGGGGGATGCGTCGACTGGGGGGACCATGGTCGCTCACTCAGGTGTGACCAAGATGTTCTTCGAGGACTTGGTGGTCTGGGTAATTTCTCTAAATAATCCCATGTTTATGATTAATTTCAGTATCTTAATGCACAGGCCCCAAATTAAGCAACCAAGGAAAGTTGACTTTCGGAGGTGAGTCCAAACAGATTTAGTGGGGCCTGGAGTCCATTGGGTTCTGAGTCTCACGGAGGATTGCACAAGGTGCCTGCCCCCACACACCCGCCTCACCCCACCCCACCAGGCTTTGTTAGAGGCGCTCTGGTTCAGCACTCCCTCCTGAGGCACCAACAGTGGCTCAGAGCGAAGCTGATAAAGAGAAAGTGATAAGAAGGGAGGGCAGGAATTTCAGAAATGCCATTGCTTCACTTCCCAGAAGTTTTCCAAACATTACACCCTGACCTCAAACTGCCCTTGCTCTTTAAGAAAGCAGACAGCGAGTCAGGGAGCTTCATGGACATGGTGGCCCTGGCCTCACCTTGGCTGTTTGGCTTAAAGTTCCAGAGGTTTCTTCAAAAGCATTTGGAGATTTATGTTGTCTTTAGATTTTAGGGAAGAGGAGGCGGCCGTGAGCATTTGCTGAGTGATGACTATGTATGGGGTGGGCCTTGCCACTTGCTCTCTGGTTCTCAGAAGTGGCTACACTTGGAAGCTCTGGGTGGTTGGTTGGTTGGTTGTTTTTTAAGCGCTGGTTCCTGGGCCCCAGCCCAGGTAGCCTGACTTAATTGATGGAGAGTGTGGCCTGTGCATTGGTGTTTGCAAGCCACCACCACCCCGCCCCGTCCCCAGGTGCACTGAATTCACAGCAGAGTGAATTGAGAAGCTCGGCACCGAAAACTTCTTGTCTCTCATTCCCAGTTGCTCACCAGCAACCCAACCATGAGGACATTAGTGGTGATTGAAACAGAGGCTCAAAGAGCTCAGGGCTTTCCCAGGAGCACAAAGTCTTGGGCTAGAAGGTTACAGGTTCCAAAGCCAGCATTATATCACAGTGAGTCAGTAAATGTTGCAAAATGGGACTTAATTCGACGGTGAGGCCACCATAGGCCAGCCTGGGGCTTAAGCAGGTTGGCAGCTGCTGCACCCATTACACTCACCCAGCACACCCTTCTCCTGGGCCCACTTCAAAGAGCAGGGTGTTGTCACTGGGGCCCTGAGCAAAGTGACTTGACCCCACAGCTCTCAGGCCCACCCAAGAATCAGGATGGGCTGACTCCAGGCCAAGTTTATTTTTCTTTCTTGTCGAGTGTGATCACTGGAGAAGACTGCAGGGGAAGTAATGCAGATACACATGGGCCCTGGAGGGCGTAGGGTTCACAGCCCATCAAGGAGCCAGCCAGGCTCCATACAGGGTGCTTCCCGCTGCCCTACTCAGACACAAGGCGGTCTACATTCCCGCTGGGCTTTAGGAACTGTGAACTGACTCGGAAGGGCAGGAAGGAAACCAAAGGGTGGGGCTTGTGCCAGATGGTCCAAAGAAAGTAAAACAGTGGGGAATGTGGCACAGTGTAAAGAATAAAGCATTTGGAATCTCACTCCCCTGGACTTTGCATAAAGCTCCTTACCTCCTTCAGCCTTAGCTAACCAAGCTTCATGTCGGAGATGAAAATTTCAGGCCCTGATCTCTAGAGTAAGGATAACAATCACCTATAATTGTGATAATTAAATGATATGTAATTTATGATATAATTATGGTATATATTATGTATGCATGCCAAGTCTATTCAGTTGTGTCTGAGTCTTTATGAACCTATAGACTGTAGCCTGCCAGGCTACTCTGTCCATGGAATTCTCCAGGCAAGAATACTGGAGTGGGTTGCCATGCCCTCCTCCAGGGGATCGTCCTGTCGCAGGGATCAAACCTGCATGCATCTCCTGCATGGGCACATGGGTTCTTTACCACTAGAGCCACCTGGGAAGCCCTATGATATATGTTATATTAATATATAATTATTCAAATTATATATAAAATAATATATGCTGTAATATTATAATATTGGGTGGGCCGAATATTTCACTTGGGTTTTTCCATAAGATGTTATTGAGAAATACAAACAACTTTTTGGCCAACCCAGTATTTCGTGTATAAATATTATTTTATATATCCTATTATTGATATGTGTATTTGTTTTATGCACAGCTACAGTGAGCGAGCACCAGGCTGAGTCAGAGGCTAAGCTCTTGGTAATTCAAGTCAGTAGCCCATTGGAGTACTTGATGGTACATCCATTGAATGGAGTACTTTGCAGCTGTCAAAAATGAGATAAATCCACGTAACCCAGTAAGGAAAGCTGTCCAAGATAGACCACCAGGAGGAAGAGCCAAGTGCAGAGGCGTGAGAAAGGATAGCCCTTTTACATAATGAAAAGCATTTACATATAAATAAGTACATATATAAAGTGTAAAAATAGAAACCGACTCTAGCTGGGCATGCACAAGTGCATATCCTTGTGGGGACGTGCTTCTCTTCTGAAGAAAATGCATTTCTGGAGAAAGTTAGAAAGGTGGAATTTGGCAAAAGGAAAAGGGAAGAAGATTTTTCATTTCATTTTATATTTTCTACTTATTTCATACTCAGCTGAACTTGTTTGCATGTGTGTCTGTGTGTGTGTCTGAGTTTCAGTAACAGAAACAATAAGGAGTTTGAGTTAAAATGGAAAAGAAAACAAAAGCAGAACTCGCCCTGAGACTCCAGTTCTTTCTCTGTGATCTGGGCCAGCCCAGCAGACAGGGTTGTTTTTCCAGCTGGGAATCATTTCATCCTCTCTCCCTAAATCCTGTGCGAACCCAGATCCAGTGGGAGTTGACAAAGGCCTGGTCCCAGGCCGGTCAGCCACCTCTCCATGTCTGTTGGTGTTTTTAAGTGTGAGCACACTGGTGGGTGTGTCTGGGGAGTGGTAGGGAGGAGCTGAACGAGGCTTCAGAGGAGGAGGAGGAGAAAGTGATGTGCCTAATAAGGAAACCCACATGTCTGACACTAAAGTTTCAAATGCTGTAAAAGAAAACCAGAAATAAATTTAAATCAAAGTAAAGGCTGCTTTAAATCCATGCAAGGAAGCAGAAATCCTCTGGGTGAATGGATACCAATTTTGAGACTGGTTCTTCCCCTCACCTGCTATAAGGTACTAAACGACCATTCCCAAAGATACCTAACCCTAACCCCAGAACCTATGAGTGAAAGTCACTCAGTTGTGCCGAATCTTTGTGACCCCATGGACTGTAGCCCACCAGGCTTCTCTGTCCATGGGATTTTCCAGGCCAGAATACTGGAGTGGGTTGCCATTCCCTTTTCCAGGGGATCTTCCCAACCCCTGAGGGGTTGAACTTAGGTCTCCTGCATTGCAGGCAGATTCTTTACCACCTGAGCCACCAGCCAGAACCTGTGAACACAACCTTATTTGGGAACAGGTCTTTGTGAATGTGAATAAGGATTTCCAAATGAGATTATCTTGAATTATCCAGATGGGCCCTGAATCCAATGGCAAGTGTTCTCATGAGATATTTCTGTAAGACAGGAGGGGAGAGGACACAGACACAAAGGAGGAGATACGTGAAAAATGGAGACAGAGGCTACAGGGCTGCAGCCACAACCTAAGGAACACCTTGGCATTGAAATACGTATAATATCATATATGAAACGAGTCGCCAGTCCAGGTTCGATGCACGATACTGGATGCTTGGGGCTGGTGCCCTGGGACGACCCAGAGGGATGGTATGGGGAGGGAGGAGGGTTCAGGATGGGGAACACAAGTATACCTGTGGCAGATTCATTCTGATATATGGCAAAACCAATACAATATTGTAAAGTTAAATAAAATTAAATTAAAAAAAAAAAAAAAAGAAACACCTGGAGTCACCGGAAGCCTAGAGAAGCAAAAGAGGACACTCCCCCAGAGCCTTTGGAGGGGCCCAGCTCTGCCAGTACCTAAACTTCAGACTGCTGACCTCTAGAACTGGGAGGCCATTGTCCTCTCCCCTTCAATCTTTTAGAAATGTCTCATGAGAACACTTGCCATTGGATTCAGGGCCCATCTGGGTTATCCACGATAATCTCATTTGGAAATCCTTACTGACATTCACAAAGACCTCATCCCAAATAAGGTTGTGTTCACAGGTTCTGGGGTTCGGATACTAATGTATGTTTGGGGGTTTAGTACCTTACAGCAGGTGAGGAGAATAACCAGCCCCAAAGTTGGTATCCATTCACCCAGAGGATTCCTGCTTCCCTGCACAGATTTATAGCAGCCTTTCACTTAGAATTAAGTTTACTTCTGGTTTTCTTTTACAGCATTTGAAACTTTAGTGCCAGACCATGTGGGTTTCCTTAACACCAGTTTATCCTCCTCCTCTGAAGCCTTGTTCAGCTCCTCCCTAGCACTCCCCAGATACACTCACCAGTGTGCTCATATTTAAAAACACCGCTAGACAAGGAGGGGGTGGCTGTCCTGCCTCAGACCAGGCCCTTGTCAGTTCCTGCTGGATCTGGGCTCGCCCAGGATTTAGGGCAAGAGGATGAAATGATTCCCAGCTGGAAAAACAAAGGCAAAGGAGAAAAGGAAAGCTACACCTATTTGAAAGCAGAGTTCCAAAGACTAGCAAGGAAAGATAAGAAAGCTTTCCTCACTGATCAATGCAAAAAAATAGAGGAAAATAATACAATGGAAACTCTAGAGATCACTTCAAGAAAATTAGGGATACCAAGGGAACATTTCATGCAAAGATGGGCACAATAAAGGACAGAAATGGTATGGACCTAACAGAAGCAGAAGATATTAAGAAGAGGTGGCAAGAATACACAGAAGAACTATACAAAAAAGATTTTCATGACCTAGATATCATGATGGTGTGATCACCCATGTACAGCCAGACTTCCTGGAATGCAAAGTTAAATTTGCCTTAGGAAGCATCACTACAAACAAAGCTAGCAGAGGTGATGGAATGCCAGTTGAGCTATTTTAAACCCTAAAGGATGATGCTGTTAAAATGCTGCACTCAAAATGCCAGAAAATTTGGAAAACTCAGCAGGGGCCACAGGACTGGAAAAGGTCAGTTTTCATTCCAATTCCAAAGAAGGGCAGTGCCAAAGAATGCTCAAACTACCGCACAATTGCATGTATCTCATATGCTAGCAAAGTAATGCTCAAAATTCTCCAAGCCAGGCTTCAACAGTATGTGAACTGTGAACTTCCAGATATTCAAGCTGGATTTAGAAAAGGCAGAAGAACCAGAGATCAAATTGCCAGCATCCACTGGATCATAGAAAAAGCAAAAGAATTTCAGAAAAATATCTGCTTTATTGACTATGCCAAAGCCTTTGACTATATAGATCACCACAAACGGTGGAAAATTCTTAAAGAGATGGGAATACCAGATCACCTTACCTGCCTCCTGAGAAACCTGCATACAGGTCAAGAAGCAATAGTTAGAATGGGACATGGAACAATGAACTGGTTCCAAATTGGGAAAGGAGTATGTCAAGGCTGTATATTGTCACCCTGTTTATTTAACTTATATGCAGAGTACATCATGCAAAATGCCAGGCTGGATGAAGCACAAGCTGGAATCAAGATGCCAGGAGAAATAACAATAACCTGAAAAGCAGATGACAACACCCTTATGGCAGAAAGTGAAGAGGAACTGAAGAACCGCTTGATGAAAGTGAAAGGAGAGTGAAAAAGCAGGCTTAAAACTCAACATTCAAAAAACTAAGATCATGGCATCCAGTCCCATCACTTCATGGCAAATAAATGGGAAAACAATGGAAATAGTAATAGAATTTATTTTCCTGGGCTCAAAAATCACTGCAGATGGTGACTGCAGCCATGAAATTAAAAGATGCTTGCTCCTTGGAAGAAAAGCTATTATCAACCTGCTGCTGCTGCTAAGTCACTTCAGTCGTGTCCGACCCTGTGCAACCCCATAGACGGCAGCCCACCAGGCTCCCCCGTCCTTGGGATTCTCCAGGCAAGAACACTGGAGGAGGTTGCCATTTCCCTCTCCAATGCATGAAAGTGAAAAAATAAAGTGAAGTCGCTCAGTCGTGTCTGACTCCTAGTGACCCCATGGACTGCAGCCCACCAGGCCCCTCCATCCATGGGATTTTCCAAGCGGAGACATTACTTTGCCAACAAAGGTTCGTCTAGTCAAAGCTATGGTTTTTCTAGTAGTCATGTATGGATGTGAGAGTTGGACCATAAAGAAAGCTTAGTGCCAAAGAATTGATGCTTTTGAACTATGGTGCTGGAGAAGACTCTTGAGAGTCCTTGGACTGCAAAGAGATCCAAGCAGTCCATTCTCAAGGAAATGAGTCCTGAATATTTATTGGAAGGACTGATGCTGAAATTGAAACTCCAATCCTTTGGCCACCCGATGTGATGAACTGACTCATTTAGAAAAGACCCTGATGCTGGAAAAGAGTGAAGGCAGGAGGAGAAGGGGACGACAGAGGATGAGATGATTGTATACCATCACTGACTCGATGGACATGAGTTTGGGCAAGCTCCAGGAGTTGGCTATGGACAGGGAAGCCTGGTGTGCTGCAGACTCAAAGAGGCATACATGACTGAGCGACTGAACTGCTGGGCTGGCCCAGGTCCAGCTCCAGGATAATAATAGCTCCAGGATCAGGGCATGTCAGACCTTTGTTACCTTGTCTTGTTTTGAGCCATGAAGATGGTGGTAATTATTACAGCAGGCTAGGAAACAAAGGGCTTCCCTGGTGGCTCAGCAGGTAAAGAATCTGCCTGCAATGCGGAAGACCTAGGGTTGATCCCTGGGTCAGGAAGATCCCCTGACAAGGAAATTGCAAGCCACTCCAGTATTCCTGCCTGGAGAATTCCCTGGACAGAGAAGCCTGGCAGGCTACAGTCCATGGGGTCTCAAACATTTAGACACAACTGAGCGACTAACACACAGGAAACGAACACTCTTGCTGAAGAGGCACAGGTTGCCTTGAATTGACTTCCTGGGCCAGGGGCAGAGTCTGGGATTTGAAAAGAGATTGGACAGCCCATCCAGGACGCCCTGCCAGGTCCCCAACACACTGGGTGGGCCCTGGTTTCCCTTTTCTGAAGTAGCGTCTCATGATACTCTCTGCAGGCTTATTCTTTTTTTTCTTTTTTTTTTTTAAAGATTTGATTATTAGGCTGCACTGGGTCTTAGTTGCAGCATGGGAGATCTAGTTCCCCGACCAGGGATCGAATCCGGGCCCCCTGTATTGGGAACTCAGAGTCTTAGCCACTAGACCACCAACGGAAGTCCCTACAGGATTATCCTGCTTTATTTTTCAGCATGGAGCCTGTAGTGACCTGATAATATCTCATCTTTTCCTGTAGTAACTCCCCACCACCGCCACTCCTCACCACCCATACATAAGGGGATGTGAGCTCCGTGAGGGC
Source organism: Bison bison bison (assembly GCF_000754665.1). Lineage (NCBI taxonomy): Eukaryota > Metazoa > Chordata > Mammalia > Artiodactyla > Bovidae > Bison > Bison bison. Next base: position 8,780,187 of record NW_011494869.1, on the reverse strand, counting down.
AGGGCTGACAGCCAGGCTTACTTCTGAATCTATCCCCAGCACAGCTCTTGGCAGGTAAGGGTGCCGAGATGATGAGATGATCTTAGAGGAAGGGAGAAAGGAGGAGAGACCCTGAGAGGGATGTGGTGAGAACCCGCTCAGACCCAGCCCCCACCAGCTCACAGTCTAGGCAGGTGGACAGGTAAATGGAGAAGGTTCTGGGGAGGCTGTACCACACGGATGGAAGGGTTAAGAAGGACGTGTAAGAAATTGTAAGAAAGGGCAGACAGCATCCTCAGGGAGCAGAGAAATGCAGGAGCTGACCTCCGCTGGCAGGGATGGGGAGATTCTGCCCAGGGGGACAGCTGTGACCAAGTCCCCTGAATGGAGGGGAGGAGGCCCGCTCCATGGCACAGCCTTCGTGAGAGACAGTAAGGGAAGGAGGAGAGGATGGAGCAGGTATGAGAGGCGTCATGGGGAAGGCCCATGGACGGGTGGGGGATGCTGCTGTGTGTGCTGGGGATGGAAGAGGCTGCAGGGGCTTCAAGTTGGGAGCCTGCCCAGGTGACCATCAGAGGCCCTCAGTGTACAGGGCCCTGGACACCAGTTCCGCAGCCTCCAGGAGGTTAATCTATATTCCTTTCCATCCTCTATGTGTGTGCTCAGTTGCTTAGTTGTGTCCGACTCCTTGCAACCCCATGGACTGTAGTCCACCAGGTTTCTTTGTCCATGGGATTCTTCAGACAAGAGTACTAGAGCAAGTTGCCATTTCCTCCTCTAGGGGATCTTCCCAACTCAAGGACTGAACCCACATCTCCTGCATTGGCAGGCAGATTCTTTACCACGGGGCCACTTGGGAAGCCCTTCCCATCCTTTACAACTTCCCAAAGTCCACAGTTACATTAGTAATTGCAGCTAGGCATTGAGTCAAGAATGTGCTAGGAGGCCTCCATATTTAAATATGTACTCCTTTGGACACATTCTTATGACAGCATGATTATTCCCTTTTTATAGATGAGTTGAGTCTCAAAGCTGGTAGCTGAGGAGATTAAGCTTTACCCCTGAATCTATATGGACTCTGGATGCCATGTCCACACATACACCAGGGTCCGTGGCCGCCTGTATTGTGAAGCATGTCATGATTTCTGGAGTAGTTCATACACGGGACTCTTCTCTGACCTAGAGCAGAGGTTTGGCAAATCCAGGGCAGAGATTGTTCACACCATTTTACAGAAAAGAAAGCTAAGAATCCAAGGAGTGGGGGGGTCCTTCCTCATGAGCTGCAGACCCAGAGGACGGGCACCAGTGTTTCATGCTAAGGTCCTCTGCCCAGGAGCCTTGTGGTCAGACTTGTGTCCGTACAACAGTGCAGAATGAGGGCAGTGGAGATGGGGGTGGTAGGAACGGGGGTGCACGCTGTTCCAGATCCAGTGCCTGCTGAGCAGGGCTCCTCCCCAGAGCTCAGCTCCGGGCCACCAGGCAGCACATCCATCTCCGAAGGGCCTTCTAGGGAACATGGTACTCCCTGGAAGGAGTGGGCTGCATCCATCTTGTAGGACAATATGCTATTTTTGCCAGAGAGCTACAGGGCATAAATATAGATTTCTGAGCATTTTTTATTACCTGACTTGATGGTCCCTGCACATCTCTTCTTTAAACCATAAAAAGCCAGACAGCCCTTCCCAGAAACTGTGCGTCTACCTGTGTCCCATATAGACGTGGGGGATTGCAGCCGTATGGCAGAAAGGGCCCCACTTTGTTGCAGGGGGTGGGGGGTGGGTGGAAATCAATGGCCAGTTGTCTCAGAATTACCTTGGAGATCAATGACGTAGTTCCCAGGGGGCCTTTTCGGTCTTTTGCTTGGGCATTTCTTTCCTTCTGCCCTGTAACCAGATCTGATTCTGGGATACCGACCAGATCCTGGGCCCTGCCCTCACCTTCCCTCAGCCACCATCTTCCTGCCCTTCCCCATGCTCCTTCTACCCCAGGGCCTTAGCTCTATGTGGGAATCTCATCTGCCCCTGTCATCTGTGCCTAGGCAACCTTTCATTTCTCAGACCTCCATCAAACCCCCTGGGCCCACCATCTAAGTCAGGCTCCTTTGTCTAGAACCATGGTCACTTGATTTGGGGTATTTATCCCACTTTGTAAGGGTTTGTGGATTATTTGCTTAGACTCTGTACTCCACTGTAAGCTTCATGAACATAAAGACTGTTGTTTCCATTGCATTCCCAGAGCCTAAAGAGATAACCTGGTCCATACTCATTTCTATGTAAATATTATAGAAAATAATCAAATATAAGTGAATGCATGAATGAATGAATGGACGAATAGATAAATGAGTGAGCAAGCAAGCCATGGTTCTCACCCAGGGGAGATTTGCCCCTCGAGCTCCCCCTTCCCAGGATATATTGGCAATATTTTGAGACATTCTCACTTTTCATGCCATGGTGGTGCTACTGGCATTCAGTGGAGAGAGGCTGGGGTGCTGTCAGATAACCTGCACAGAGCAGCAGCCCCCACCTCCCAGCAGAGAGTGTGTTCCACCCAAATGTCAACAGTGTCGAAGTTGAGAAACCCTAGAAAGTTCTTTCCTAGGGCTGCTGAACAAAGCACTACAAACCGAGTGATTTAAAACAACAGAAATGGAGTTGAGTACAGTTGAAGAAGCCAGGAGTCCAAAATCAAGGTGTTGGTAGGGCTGGTCCCCTCTAGAAGGCCTGAGAAGAAGTCAGTTCCCTGATTCTCTGGTGGCTTCTGCTGGTGGCAGAGAGTCTTGAGTGTTCTTGGCTCACAGCTGCCTGCCTCTCTGATCTCTGCCTCTTATCTTCATACAGCCTCCTTCCCAAGGTGTCTATTTTTCTCCTCTTCCTATAAGGGTACCAGACATTGGATTTGGGGCCTGACTTAATGACTTCATCTTAATTAGTTACTACAACTGCAAAGGCCCTATTTCTGAATACTGTTACCTTCACAGGTACTGGGGTTCACACTCAGTTCAGTTCAGTCACTCAGTCCTGTCTGACTCTTTGCAACCCCATGGAATGCGGCATGGCAGGCCCCCTGTCCATCACCAACTACTGGGGCTTGCCCAAACTCATGTCCGTTGAGTCAGTGATGGCATCCAACCATCTCATCCTCTATCGTCCCCTTCTCCTCCTGCCTTCACTCTTTCCCAGCATCAGGGTCTTTGCTAATGAGTCCGTTCTTTGCATCAGGTGGCCAAAGTATTGGAGGTTCAGATCCAATATTCCAATGAATATTCAGGACTGATCTCCTTTAGGATGGACTGGTTGGATCTCCTTGCAGTCCAAGGGACTCTCAAGAGTCTTCTCCAACACCACAGTTGAAAAGCATCAATTCTTCAGCCCTCAGCTTTCTTTGTAGTCCAACTCTCACATCCATACATGACTACTGGAAAAACTATAGCTTTGACTAGATGGACCTTTGTCAGTGAAGTACTGTCTCTGCTTTTTAGTATGCTGTCTAGGTTGGTCATAGCTTTTCTTCCAAGAAGCAAGTGTCTTAATTTCATGGCTGCAGTCACCATCTGCAGTGATTTTGGAGCCCAAGAAAAGAAACTGTCACTGTTTTCATTGTTTTCCCATTTATTTGCCATGAAGTGATGGGACCAGATGCCATGATCTTAGTTTTTTAAATGTTGTGTTTTAAACCAACATTTTCACTCCCCTCTTTAATTTTCATCAAAAGGCTCTTTAGTTTCTCTTCATTTTCTGCCATAAGGGTGGTGTCATCTGCATATCTGAGGTTATTGATAGTTCTCCCTGCAATCTTAATTCCAGCCTGTGCTTCATCCAGCCTGGCATTTTGCATGATGTACTCTGCATATAACTTAAATAAGCAGGGTGACAATATACAGCCTTGATGTACTCCTTTCCTAATATGGAACCAGTCCATTGTTCCATGTCCAGTTCTAACTGTTGCTTCCTTACCTGCATACAGGTTTCTCAGGAGGCAGGTAAGGTGGTCTGGTATTCCCATCTCTTTCAGAATTTTCCACTCTTTGTTGTGTTCTGCACAGTCAAAGGCTTTAGCAGAGTCAATGAGACAGAAGTAGATGCTTTTCTGGAATTCTCTATGACCCAGTGGATGTTGGCGATTTGATCTCTGGTTCTTCTGCCTTTTCTAAATCCAGCTTGAACATCTGGAAGTTCTCAGTTCATACCGTTTTGAAGTCTAGTTTGGAGAATTTCAAGCATTACTTTGCAAGTGCGTGAGAAGAGTGCAATTGTGCAGTAGTTTGAGCATTCTTTGGCATTGCCTTTCTTTGGCATTGGAATGAAAACAGGCCTCTTCCAGTCCTGTGGCCACTGCTGAGTTTTCCAAATTTGCTGGCATATTAAGTGAAGCACTTTCACAGCATTATCTTTTAGGATTTGAAATAGCCCAGCTGGAATTCCATCACTTCCACTAGCTTTGTCTGTAGTGATGCTTCCCAAGGCCCACTTTGCACTCCTGGGACATATCTTTTTAGGAGACATTGTTCAACCTAACAATCTGCATGCAATGCAGATGACCTGGGTTCAGTCCCTGGGTCAGGAAGACCCCCTGGAGAAGGGGATTGCTACCCATGCCAGTATTCTTGCCTGGAGAATCCCATGGACAGAGGAGCCTGGTGGGCTACAGTCCATAGGGTTGCAAAGAGTCAAATTAATGACCATGTGACTGAGAACTTTCACTTTGCACTTTATTCAACCTACTTTACCCTGGTTTGATGGAAAGTTAATTATATTCATATACTCCGTGGAAGCCCTATATTCATACACATTCCCCCCAGAAGTAGAAAGGGGCAAAGGAACCTGCTGTATGCCCTCTTCTCTCTCCCCTCCCCGTTGTCTGGGCACTCATCAGACACTCGTTAGTGGTCCCTCGCCCCCCTGCACAGCCATGTCAGCCACCTGTGCCTCCTCAGTACTTGACCTGAGGAATCCACCTTTGCACTCGAAACCTTCTCCTCTACCCCACAGCACCATATTTAATTGAGTGATGTGTGTTCAGTCCTTGGGCCAGACCTATAAGCTCCGTATTCTTACTGATCCATTTTCAGTTAAAGAAACCTGAGTTCAGAAGGATAAATACAGTGCCTTAAAGTACAGAGCTGATAGATGACAGAGCCTGGTCATCTGAGGGGAAAAGCCGTGCTTAGCTCCTGTTCCCTGGGGACTCCCCCACCCCTTACTGAGCTGCCAGTGCCTGTCCTTAGTTCTTGTGGCAGGAGCTCCGCCCTGTGCTCTCATAGCTGGAGGCACTTGCCTCTCCCACAGCCTTTTCTCTGGCATCCTTCCTGTTTGCTTATATCCCCTTCTCCTTCTAGACTGTGAAGGCTTTCAGGGTAGATAGAGAGTTGCTTTCAACTCTGGGTTCCCAGCCCCAATACCTACCTGCAGGGCACACACAGCCTGTCGATTGTTAAATAAATGAATGCATTCATGGTTTTAACAGTCTAGTCTAGAGACCTTACTGTTGTTTGTATTAGAATTTCCCAGGTTATACTGCAGTGAATACAATACAACTCTCTGACTCTCTTAGAAGCAACCCGAAGCTGAACTTAAAAATTTTTAAATATGTTTCCATAGTGAATTTAGCCTGGATGACTCTAAGCTAGATTAGTACTCTAGATTAATCAACACTAAACCTACTTCCTTACTGCTGAATTTCACAGAGCCTTAAACATTCTCATGTGCTTCAGAAATTCTAAGAAGGTAGATCATCTTCTGGATATTTCATTTTTATTTTTTAATTTTTTGAACAGTTCTAAAAAATACTAGGGCTTCCCTGATGGCTCAATGGTAAAGAATCCACCTGCCAGCACGGGAGACACGGGTTCAATTCCTGGGTTGGGAAGAGTCCCTGGAGAAGGAAATGGCAACCCACTCCAGTGTTCTTGCCTGGAAAATCCCATGGACAGATGAGCCTGGCAGGCTACAGTCCATGGAGTCGCAAAGAGTCAGATATGACTTAATGAGCAAACAACAACAAAAAATACTAAGCCTCGTACAGGGTTGGAATGTGCTGGGTTGGAATGTGCTGGGGTGCACCGCACTGCCTCCTGGATGGAGACTCTCCCACAAAGCTGAGAGGAGGAGGGGGCTTCCATCCAGAGCACTGTCATCACTGATGGGCTGGGAGGACCCCTCTCTCCCATTCTGGTCTCCACTCTGCACCCACATTCTCCTGTGACCTCTTCATTCTTGTTTTTGGTAGATTTCCCCCCACTCTCATCAAACCCCAGTTGCCTGATCTGAAAATGACAGTGGATGGCCTGAAGCTTCCTGTAGCTCATTAACCTCCACATTATCTCAGGGAAATTATGCCAATTATCACACAGGGGCTCAGGATTGAACAGCAACCACGTCTGGGCTGACGGTGATGGATGCGACCAATTTAAGGGGTGGAGGGCAGCTCCTCAGGTGGTGAAAGAATCATTTGTTTTGCCAGGAGATGCTTTCCCTTAGGCAGATGCAAGGTTCGGATCTCCGGTGGGAGAGTTCTCCTGGCATCTTCCCTGGGATGTTTCCAAGGGGGACTTTGTAAAAAAAAAAAAAAAAAATTTTTTAAAGCATATATTGGTTAACTTTGTTTTCTTATTGTCTCAATAAAGAGAAGTAGACATAAAAATGGCTCATAATCCGCCTACCCAGTGAGTTCATTTGACCTTTAAAACCAATCAAAATGGAAGTAATGCAATATAGGTAGGTCTAGACAATCTGAGGAGTTCAGTAAGTAACAAAGTTAAAGTGACCATCTTCCCCACCCCCTCTTCTAAGCACAGTCTCTCAACAGCTAATAGAGTTTTGTGTTTCCTTTAGAAATAGTGTGCCTGGGGAAGCAAACTGGCTTAGAGCAGGGCCTCTCTGACCTGATGTCTGGAAAGCTTGTTCCATCACAGGTTGCTGGGACCCATTCTCAGAGATTCTGATTCAGCCACTGGGGTGGGGAATTTGCACATTTAACAGTTTATCTGCTACTGCTACTGCTAAGTCACTTCAGTCGTGTCGGACTCTGTGCAATCCCATAGATGGCAGCCCACCAGGCTCCCCCATCCCTGGGATTCTCCAGGCAAGAACAGTTTCTCAGATGGCACTAAATCCCGGCTCTCCCACTTTCCAGCTCTGATTTTGAACAGGATAACCTCTCTTTGCTTCATCTTCCTCTTCTGTAAAATGGGGCTCATGATAGTTATGAGAATTAAGTGAATTAAAATATTTGCATGTTCTGCATATTAAGAACAAGGCAATAGCTGCTATGATGCATGTGCGCGCTCAGTCACGTCAGTCACTGCCACACTAGGACTGTAGCCCACCAGGCTCCTCTGTCCATGGGATTTTCCAGGCAAGAACACTGGAGTGGCTTGCCATGCCCTCCTCCTCCCAGGGGATCGTCATGATCCGGGGATGGAACCCACATCTCCTGAGTCTCCTGCTTTGCAGGCGGATTCTTTACCCACTGAGCCACTTGGGAAACCCCAGTATATCGTGTTAGTTGCTCAGTCATGTCTGACTCTCTGCCACCCAGTGGACTATAGCCCGCCAGGCTCCTCTGTCCATGGAATTTCCCAGGAAAGAGTACTGGAGTGGGTAGCCATTCCCTTCTCCTTGGGAAAGGATACTTCTACATATTCTTCAGTATTATGCTTTGTTTACAGTAGTGATTTTTATACATTTGCCTGTAAATATATTTAGTCCTTTTGAATTATGCTTTCCATAAAATCAGAGTTTAGATGTCATTCTAGGGCATATGCTGGCCTTCTATAAGTGACCACACTGGTTTAGTGTTAGCAAAAACAAGGCCAGGAACTGACTGTAGCTCAGATCATGAACTCCTTACTGCCAAATTCAGACTTAAATTGAAGAAAGTAGGGAAAACCACTAGACCATTCAGGTATGACCTAAATCAAATCCCTTATGATTATACAGTGGAAGTGAGAAATAGATTTAAGGGCCTAGATCTGATAGATAGAGTGCCTGATGAACTATGGAATGAGGTTTGTGACATTGTACAGGAGACAGGGATCAAGACCATCCCCATGGAAAAGAAATGCAAAAAGCAAAATGGCTGTCTGGGGAGGCCTTACAAATAGCTGTGAAAAGAAGAGAAGCAAAAAGCAAAGGAGAAAAGGAAAGATATAAGCATCTGAATGCAGAGTTCCAAAGAATAGCAAGAAGAGATAAGAAAGCCTTCTTCAGCGATCAATGCAAAGAAATAGAGGAAAACAACAGAATGGGAAAGACTAGAGATCTCTTCAAGGAAATTAGAGATACCAAGGGGACATTTCATGCAAAGATGGGCTCGATAAAGGACAGAAATGGTATGGACCTAACAGAAGCAGAAGATATTAAAAAGAGGTGGCAAGAATACACAGAAGAACTGTACAAAAAAGATCTTCACACCCCAGATAATCACGATGGTGTGATCACTGACCTAGAGTCAGACATCCTGGAATGTGAAGTCAAGTGGGGCTTAGAAAGCATCACTACGAACAAAGCTAGTGGAGGTGATGGAATTCCAGTTGAGCTATTTCAAATCCTGAAGATGATGCTGTGAAAGTGCTGCACTCAATATGCCAGCAAATTTGGAAAACTCAGCAGTGGCCACAGGACTGGAAAAGGTCAGTTTTCATTCCAATCCCAAAGAAAGGTAATGCCAAAGAATGCTCAAACTACT
>NW_011494869.1:8764135-8770823 GCF_000754665.1 Bison bison bison | reverse complement strand
CAGGCTCAACATTCAGAAAACGAAGATCATGGCATCCGGTCCCATCACTTTATGGGAAATAGATGGGGAAATAGTGGAAACAGTGTCAGACTTTATTTTGGGGGGCTCCAAAATCACTGCAGATGGTGACTGCAGCCATGAAATTAAAAGACGCTTACTCCTTGGAAGAAAAGTTATGACCAACCTAGATAGCATATTCAAAAGCAGAGACATTACTTTGCCAACAAAGGTCCGTCTAGTCAAGGCTATGGTTTTTCCTGTGGTCATGTATGGATGTGAGAGTTGGACTATGAAGAAGGCTGAGTGCTGAAGTATTGATGCTTTTGAACTGTGGTGTTGGAGAAGACTCCTGAGAGTCCCTTGGACTGCAAGGAGATCCAACCAGTCCATTCTGAAGGAGACCAGCCCTGGGATTTCTTTGGAGGGAATGATGCTAAAGCTGAAACTCCAGTACTTTGGCCACCTCATGCGAAGAGTTGACTCATTGGAAAAGACTGATGCTGGGAGGGATTGGGGGCAGAAGGAGAAGGGGACGACAGAGGATGAGATGGCTGGATGGCATCACTGGCTTGATGGACGTGAGTCTGGGTGAACTCCGGGAGTTGTTGATGGACAGGGAGGCCTGGCGTGCTGCGATTCATGGGGTCGCAAAGAGTCGGACACGACTGAGCGACTGAACTGAACTGAATATAACCAGTGCAGCGAGGGGCATCCTTGTACATGTTCTGACAAACATTTTGTGACTATATTCATAGAATAAATCCTAGAAGGGAGGTTGCTAGACCAAAGTGTGCATGCCTTTTGTATATTGGTAGTTTGAAAATTAAAATATGCACATTCATGGGATGGGTACATTTGTTTCTAAGCCTAGGTCTGATGTAACCTAAGGACAAAGGGGGTTTGCTCTGTGGACTTTGTTGTCTTTACCTTCAAAATGAAGATGTAAAAGCAAACCAACAAAGCTGACACACTGAGGTGCATAATCAAATGACCATGGACTGCTTGTTGAGCACAGAGCAAGAGGCTGAAGATCCAGAACTGGCTGAAGCATGCTCTCTGTGCTCAAGGAGGTTTGGTCCAGGAGAGTGAACTTCTAGGAAAAGAGATGCATTTGCAGTCCCTCCAGAATGACAGGTGCACCCATAGGGTAATGCATACAGATCCAAGATGGCACCCAGAGTAAGTCGGGTGGGCCAAAGTGATCAGGAAAAGCTTCAAAAGGATGGGTTGGAGGTGTTTTGCAAACTGAGTGAGAATGGACAGGAGGGGATGGCCCTTCGGAGAGGAAAAACAGTACTTGTTAGCACCTGACACAGCACTTGATGTAAGGTTGGTGCTCAAGAACAATCTCAGCCCTAATGGGACTACACTTTCACTTTTCACTTTTATGCATTGGAGAAGGAAATGGCAACCCACTCCAGTGTTCTTGCCTGGAGAATCCCAGGGATGGGGGAGCCTGGTGGGCTGCCGTCTATGGGGTCCCACAGAGTCGGTCATGACTGAAGCGACTTAGCAGTAGCAGCAGTATACATTCCTACCAGAAGGTTGGTGTCATCTGCGTATCTGGGGTTACTGGTATTTCTCCCAGCAATCTTGATTCTAGCTTGTGCTTCACCCTTATGATAGAAAGTGAAGAACTAAAGAGCCTCTTGATTAAAGTGAAGGAGAAGAGTGAAAAAGTTAGCTTAAAACTCAACATTCAGAAAGCTAAGATCATGGCATCCAGTCCCATCACTTCATGGCAAATAGATGGGGAAACAATGGGATCAGTGACAGACTTTATTTTCTTGGGCTCTAAAATCACTGCAAATGGTGACTGCAGCCATGAAATTAAAAGATGCTTGCTCCTTGGAAGAAAAGTTATGACTAACCTAGACAGCATATTAAAAAGCAGAGACAGTACTTCACTGACAAAGGTCCGTCTAGTCCAAGCTATGGTTTTTCCAGTAGTCACATATGTATGTCAGAGTTGGACTATAAGGAAAGCTGAGCACTGAAGAATTGATGCTTTTGAACTGTGGTGTTGGAGAAGACTCTTGAGAGTCCCTTGAACTGCAAGGAGATCAAACCAGTCAGTCCTGAAGGAAATGAGTCCTGAATATTCATTGGAAGGACTGATGCTGCAATTGAAACTCCAATACTTTGGCCACCTGATACAAAGAGCCAACTCATTGGAAAAGACCCTGATCCTGGGAAAGATTGAGGGCAGGAGGAGAAGGGGATGACAGATGATGAGATGGTTGGATGGCATCACTGACTCAATGGACATGAGTTTGAGCAAACTCTGGGAGCTGTTGCTGGACAGGGAAGCCTTGTGTGCTGCAGTCCATGGGGTCACAGAGTCGGACATGACTGAGCAACTGAACTGGATATACCTTCCTAATAGAATTCATACAATCAAGACAAGATTTGCTTTCTTATACTTCTTATCACGAGGTTGGAATATAAATATCAAAATAACCCTCAGATGTGTCCTGAACTTGCCAGAAGCACCTATCTGCTGGGTAGAAGTCACAAGATTCTGAGAGTAGAGTGATCATAGCCACTTCCTTCCACAGAGACTCCAGTCCCCAGTGAAAGGCCAGTGGACATTCCTTTAGCTTCCACTGCCAGACTAGAAAGTCTACTCTTCCAGTCAATTAGAAAGTCTAATTCAGTGGGAACAGTGGACAAATCCACAGCCTTTTGGTTTTTACCCAAATGGTAGATGAAAAGTAGGCATGAATGAGAATGGCAGGGGACAGCTGCAGTCGGTAGTTTTAAGGGACAAAGAGTATTCTGGTGCAGGCTGCTCTTCAAATATGTCCGAGGATGAGTTAGAAAGCACACATCAGAAAGGTGTGTTTCATGGTTGCTGTCTGCAGATGGTTTCAGACAAGGGTTATTGAGGCCACGATCTGTAAGACGCCATATAATCCACTGTAATGAGGTAGAAGAACATATACAGTCTTCAGGGAGGGTGACCCCCAAACATTCCTAAGTCATTATCTCATTCAAGAGAAGAAGGGGGAGATATTTGAGGTGCTCTGGTTAATCTGTTCCATTATCAGATCCCTGATTGATGACAAACCAGGCTGTTCATCCCTCACCTCCCTCACTCACTCGGCTTTATTACCCGACACACTTCCCTGCCACCCATCCCTGCTGGTCCCCAAGCATGGGTTTAAAGTCTGAAAGACTGACCTGAGTCCAAACAATGCCCCCTTTCTAGATGTACAACCGCAGGAAACTCCGTCAAGCACTCTGAAACCCAGGTTCTGTTTTCTGTATCATGCCGATAATGTTGAGAGGATTAAACAGTAGCTATTTTTGGAAAGGTCTAACTAGAGCCTCAATCATATGGATTTTTTTTTTTTAATAATAATGCCCTCATTGAAAAAGAGAATTGCCATCACATATGGATATTCCTTATCCCTGTTTTGAGTTGGATGGCCTCGAAGCTCAGCTCTTAACTATGGGTTTCACTGATGTCACATGTGTGCTAAAGTGCTGATCAGAATTAAGCGGGGAAATAAGATGACTGAATTAGTTAGGACATTTTGTGCTTGCCAAGGCTAAACCCAACTTGAGCTGACTTAAGGAAAAATGCTTGTGGTAAATTATAAATAGTAATGTTTCATGAAATAATGGGATGGAATTGCAACTGAGCTTAGCTAGGGAAGGGTCTGGAAACAAGAACTGGAAGCCATAAGTAAACCTAAAAATTGACTCTCTCCCCTTCACTGTTCCTACTTCTCGTCACGTACTTGATTTATTGTTCTGTTTCCTTACAGCCCTTCTCTGCTCCAAATTCCCAGGGTAGACTGTGTAGCCCCAAGGATCCCGGCTTCACCTGTGAGAGGTCCAACCAGCAGCCAAGACCAGCAGTCCTGCTCCTGGTCCCCGTTTCAGACTCCTAGAAGATAGAATATGATCCCTTCAGCTTGAGTCTGCCTTCTACTCATCAGCTCTGAGTGGTAAGTCATAGAAAGACTAATGGCTACTAGGGGCTCCTATGCATCTTGGATATTCTACGATACAGGAACAGATTGATCATTTGAGGAAGACTGTAGGAGGGAAGAGATTTAGAAAGAAGTAGTAGACTAAAGTTGCTCAGTCACTATTCTCTATAAAGTGCTGTTGAATATCTAGATGTGTCCATCCAGCTTTAGAGAACGATCTAATATATATTTTTAAATATTTATTTTTGACTGTGCTGGTGTCAAAAATTGCTATGGTGTCTTCATTGCTATGTGTGGGCTTTCCCTAGTTGCGGCGAGCAGGGGCTACCCTCTTGCTGTGGTGCCCAGGCTTGTCATTGCGATGGCTTCTGTTGTGGTGGAGCACGGGCTCTAGGTGTGTGGGCTTCTGTAGCTGTGGCATGTGAGCTCAGTGGAGAACTGTCTATATTTACACGCGAAAACTGGACCAGATCAGTGGTTCTCAGCCTTGGCTTATCGCTTGAGTGGCATGGGGAACTTTTAAAAATCTTAATATCCAAGCAACATTCCCAGACCAAATATATCAGAATCTCTATCCATGGGACCCTGATAGCAAAATTATATGTATATATATTTTAAGTTCTTTAGACAATTCAGTTTTCAGCTAAGGTTCATAACCATTGGACAAGGTCAGTGGTTCTCAAATGAATCGCCTCAATCTCGTTAAAATGAAGGTCATGATTTAATTGGTTCAAATCAGGGCAGGGGATTCTGCAGTGCTAACAAGCTCCAAGCTATTGTCAGTGCTGCTGGTCTATAGATTATACTTCGAGTAGCAAAGTACTGAATTATCCCTGTGTCCAAGTCAAGTCCTGAGATATTTGAAACAACATCCAGCCTTTGATTTATTTTTTTTTGACTGTGCTGAGTCTTCATTGGTGCGCACCAGCTTCCTCTAGCTGGGGCCAGCAGGGGCTACTCTTACTTGTGATGCAAGGGCTTCTCATTGTGGTGGTTTCTTAAGAGATTATTTTTTCCACAAGTATTTATTTTCTGCTCTGTACTGGACCCTATGCTAAATACTAAGGCACAGAAATCTAGTGTCTGCCACAGAGGAATTTGCATGTAGTCCACATAGCTGGAGAGAGGCAAAAGAAAATATTCTGTGTATACCACCTTTACTTAGCCGTGTTTGGAGGCCTGTTTATCAAGGATTTATGTCTGTTTTGGTCTGGTTTGTTTTTTAAGAAAATGTCCTTAGTGAAAAAGGCATCTGGCTTCCCTGATGGGAGAAAAGCTAGCTCAAGACATGGAAGGAAGGGAGGACATAAAACCTAGCAGTTTAGGGTAACAAAAGCAAGACATGGAGTCTGTGATGGAAACTACTGTTTGGCCCTGAGCATAAAGGACAAAAGTGATCTACCTAGCTGGGGAATAAGAAAATGATCAGTATGATGGTAATAGATAGATACTGCATGAAAGGAACTCTTTGTTTTTCAGTGGATTCAATGATTAATGAACCAAGCCCACTCTAAGAGATCATACACGTGTTTTAGGACATATCTGGAGTCTCTAATAATAACACAACCAAAGCTGTTTCAGTGCTTATACTCACAGTTCATTAAGCTACTCTATGCCAGAAAGCCAGCAGTACCAGGACAGATTGATTCCTCATTTCCATGTCATAGAGCATGCGTCCAACTAGCACAGAGGGCACACGGCTGTAATAAATGACCTGGTCTTCATTCAGCAAATATTCTCTCAGTGACTAGCAGGTGCCAGGCCCTGAATTTGACCAAAGTCTCAACATTGCAATTTGAGGATTATTCATATGCTATTATCTTTTTAAAAAATGTATTTATTTATTTGTGGCTGTGCTGGGTCTTTGTTGCTCTGCAGGCGTTTCTGTAGTTGAGGCGAGCAGGGGCTACTCTTCATTGCAGGGCGTGATTTTCTCATTGTGGTGGCTTCTCTTGTCATGGAGCACAGGCTTCCGCAGTTGCAGCATGCGGGCTCAGTAGTTGGGGCACTCAGGCTCTAGAGCACAGGCTCTGTATTTGTGATGCACAGACTTAGTTGCTCCATGCCATGTGGCATCTTCCTGGACCAGGGATGGAAACTGTGTCTCCTGCACTGGCAGGCAGATTCTTTACCAATGAGCCATGAGGGAAGCCCCTGCTGATGACAAAAGCAAGCTGTTTTTCTATCCATGGTTGTGTTTAATCCTTCTGGAAACCTCAGATGAAGGAGTCAGGATTGGTGATGGCTTTATGTGGCTGATGCTGGTGGAAACTGGGACATATTTCCCATTGAAGAAATTTTGAAACATGGGATCCAAAATATTGAAGGGCCATATAAAGTCCCACAGCTGGTAAGTAGCCAAGCTGGAATAAGAACAGGGATGCCCAAATTCCAGATTTGGGTTCTGTCCATTTAACCATGAATGGTTAACAAGAATAATAGCTTGTTGTTAAAGTTTGGTTTGGGGTTAGCCATCATAAATACTTAGGGGAAAATGAATGGAAAACACAGGACCTGTAAAATACCATGGCTTTGTGTATGAAGAGAGGGAGAGTTTCAAAATGGCAGTTCTTGGAGTTTCAAATTTCTCGTTTCTAGCACGGATTCTTTTCTCCTGGCAAGGAAGGCTGGAACAAGAAGCAGTCGTGAAGGGAACGTTTCCATCTGTCTCACAAATGTATTTCTGTGCCAAAGTCAGCGTCTACCTTTATAGCTAATACACGTCAAAAGAGAATATTTAGACAGGC
>NW_011494869.1:8750170-8764027 GCF_000754665.1 Bison bison bison | reverse complement strand
GGGAACGTGATTGCCTTCTCTGCAGGGTTGAAAAGTCTCACCGGCTCTCTGGAAGAAAGCTAAGGTTCCTTAGCCGAGTGCCTTTTGTGCCGTGGCCACTGCTGATCACTCCAGCCTTCCTTTCCCTCCTTTCAGCCTTCTGTAACGTTCTTCAGCAAAAGCAGATCACATCAAGCTGCATCCTGACTTATAGGACACTTGGGGTAATACTTCCCTGCTTTGGACTATGCTGGTTCCACCACAGGAATGCTGCCTCTGCCTTCTTTTTTATAATCTTTTTAACTTTTTTCTTATTGGAGTATAGCTGCTTTACAATGTTGCTAACGTCTTCTTTTTAAAATATTTATTTAATTGGCTGTGCCAGGTCTTAGTTGAGGCAGGTAGGATCTAGTTCCCTGACCAGGGATCAAACCTAGGCCTCCTGAATCGGGAGCCTGGGGTCTTGTTCACTGAACCACCAGGGAAGTCGCTTTGTTGTGTTAATTTCTGCTGTACAGCAAAGTAGATCAATGATATGTTTACATAAATCCCCTCTCTTTTGGATTCCCTTTCCTTTGGAGCAGAGTTGAGTTTCCAGTGCTGTCCAGTAGATTCTCATTAGTTATCTATATTGTCCATAGTATCAGTGAAAGTTGCGCAGCCGTGTCTGACTCTTTGTGACCCCATGGATAGTCCATGGAATTATCCAGGCCAGAATACTGGAGTGGGTAGCCGTTCCTTTCTCCAGGGACTCTTCCCAACCCAGGGATCGAACCCAGGTCTCCCACATTGCAGGCAGATTCTTTACCAGCTGAGCCACCAGGGAAGCCCGGTGTATCTATGTCAGTTGCAATTTTCTGCCTCTGCCCTCTTCACTCAGCAGATTGTTACTCATCCTTAAGGACTCAAACCTTATCCAAAAACTTCCTTGACCAGCCCCAGACTACAGCAGGGGAGTCACCTTAGGCTATATCTATGAGTTTTAAAAAGCAAAACCCATTCATCTGTTGATGAACATTTAGATTGTTTCTGTATTTTGGCAATTGTAAATAATGTTGCTGTGAACACTGAGGTATATGTATCTTTTCATAAAAATTAGCATTTTTTTTTTTCAGATAAATACCCAGGAGTAGAATTGTTGGGTCATATGGTAGGTCACATGATTTTAGGCTTTTGAGCAACCACCATACTGTTTTTCACAGTGGCTGCCCCAATTTATATTCTCACCAGCATTGTACAAGGGTTCCCTTTTCTCCACATCCTCACCAACATTTGTTATCTGTGGTCTTTTTGATGATAGCATTCTGAAAGATATTAGGTGATATTTCATTGTGGTTTTAATTTGCATTCCTCTGATGGTTAACAATGTTCAGCATCTTTTCAAGTGCCTGGTGGCCATCTGTATGTCTTTTTATTGGAAAAACGTCTATTCAGATCTGCCCATTTTTAAATTTTTTTGGTAGAATTTACCTTGAAGCCAGCTAGATATATAATTTTCTTTGTGGGAAGATTTTTAAATTAGTTTTCAGTGGAGTATAGTTGCTTTACAATATTGTATTAGTTTCTATTGAACAGCAAAGAGAATCAGTTATAAACATATCCTCTCTTTTTTGGATTTCCTTCCCATTGAGGCCACCACTAAGCACTGAGTAGAGTTCCTGTGCGATACAGTCGATTCTGACTAGTTATCTGTTTTATACATAAGAGTGGATCCATGTCAGCCCCAGTCTGGCAGCTCCTTCCACCTCCCTTCTCCCTCTGGTATCCATATGTCCATTCTCTGTGTTTGTGTCTCTCTTTCTGCTTTGCAAGTAAGTTTATCTGCGTAATTTATCTAGATTTCACATGGGAGCAACATTATACATTTGCTTTTCTGACTCACTTCACTCTGTATGATGGTCTCTAGGTCCACGCATATCTCTGTA
This sequence comes from Bison bison bison, assembly GCF_000754665.1. Taxonomy (NCBI): domain Eukaryota; kingdom Metazoa; phylum Chordata; class Mammalia; order Artiodactyla; family Bovidae; genus Bison; species Bison bison. The sequence continues at coordinate 8,762,123 of NW_011494869.1, read as the reverse complement.
GATTATGCAATTCTGTTCCTTTTCATGGTTGAGTGATATTCCACTGTGTGTATGCACCACATCTTCTTTATCCATTCCTCTGCTGATGGACATTTAGGTTGTTTCTATCGCCTGGCTACTATAAATAGTGATCAGTGAACATTAGGGTGCATGTATATTTTTGTTCTGCCCATTTTTAAATCATGGTGTTTGTTTTTTGATGTCGTGTTGTATGAGCTGTGTATATGTTTTGATTATTAACTCCCTGATCATATCATTAGCAGATATTTTCTCCCACTTAGCAAGTGGTATGTCTGTACGTGTGTGTGTAATGGAATCCTATTTAACCATGAAAATGAAATTTTGCCATTTGCAACAACACCGATGGACTCGGAGGGTATTAGGCTAAGGGAAATAAGTCAGAAAGGCAAATACTGTGTGATATCACTTAAATGTGAAATCCCAAAATGACACAGACACAAAGAACAAACTGGTGGTTATTAGTGGGGAGAGGAATGCAAGGAGGGGCAAGAGAGAGGTAGGGATTAAAGCTCCAAGGATGTATTGTACCACACAGGGAATATAGCCAATATTTTATAATAATTATAAATAGAGTACAGCCTTTAAAGATTGTGAATCATTATGATGTATACCTATAAATTATATAATATTGTACATCAATATATCTCAATTTTAAAAAGTAAAAAGCAAAACCTAATCATCATCATCACCCTCCAAAAAAATCATTGAGGGTCCCTTAGGTTTGAGCCACTGTTCTAATCACTTGAAATATATTCTCATTTTTTAATATACACAGCATCTCTATAGATTTGAAATTAAATGAAGTAACAAACAAAATCTTGAGCTTTCCAAATATGACAATGTCTGGGACATAGTAAACATAGCAACTGCTCAATAATTTGTAAAGCTAAATTTATAACTGTTTTTCATTCATTTAAAAAATCGATTTTATTTTTAGAAGTCGTAGATTTGTCAAAAAATTGAAAATGTAGTACAGAAAGTTTCCTTGTACTCCATGCTGTTTTCCCTATTATTAACATCACGCGTGAGTTTTGTATATTTACTGTAACTCACCAACTGATATTTATGCATGATTATTAGAGTTACAGATTATTCAGATCCTAGTTTTCACCTGTTGTCCTTTCTGCAGTGGAATCCCATCCTGGATATCACAGTACATTTCGTTGTCGTGTCTCCTTCGGTCCCTCTTGACTGTGACCACATGTCACTTTCCTTGCTTTTGTAGACCTTGACAGTTTTAAGGAGCCAAGTATTTTGTAGGATGTCCCTTTATTGGAATTTGATGGTTTCCCATGGCTAGTCTAGAGTTATGGGGTTTTGAGAGGAGAACTACAGTGGCAAAACTCCATTTCCATCATGTCCTATCAAAGCTATTTATCATCAACGTGATTTATGAGGGTGGAGGTTGACCTTGATCACAAGACCCAGGTAGTGTGTGTCAGATTTCTTTACTGTGAAATTACTAATCCCCTCCCCCCTGATTTTCATACATTCTTGGGAACAAAGTCACAGTGTGCAGACCAAACCTAGAGAGCCTGAAACTATGCTTCCCCTCCTTAAAGACAAGAGTATCTACAAAATAGTCTGGAAATCATTTAAACAGGTTATTTGTCCCTCCTCCCTGAGTTATTAACTTATTTAATCATTTATTTAGATATGTATAGACTCATAAATGTGCATTTTCTACTTTGAGTTTTAATCCAACACTACATACTTTTGTTGCTGTAAATTGTCTAGCTTTGGCTATTGAGACTTCTTTCAGTTCTTTCAACGAGCACCTGTACTCCTTTGACATCCCTACATCACTGTGAGCATTTAAAATTTTTGAGCCTTTTCTTACCTTCTCCGTCAAGCTCATTTTATATATTTCTTGCTCAAGTCCTAGAGCATTTCTCCAAGAAGCCCTAGTTTCTCTTAATGGAGAATGGTATTAGAAACCAAGATCTAGCTTGGGTACTAGCTGTGCTCATTGCTGCTGCTGCTGCTGAGTCACTTCAGTCGTGTCTGACTCTGTGTGACCCCATAGATGGCAGCCCACCAGGGTGCCCCGTCCCTGGGATTCTCCAGGCAAGAACACTGGAGTGGGTTACCATTTCCTTCTCCACTGGGGTACTGTTTCTTTTGGATGTTGTCAGCTAAGTGATCAAAAAATATGTATTACCTAAGCATGTGTATGCTGACTCATGTATACATGCATATATATATATATATACACACACACACACTTGTGTATACACCCATGTAAATATTTCCATCTGTAACCATCTGCAGTTATAGTAAGGAAATATCAGTTCATCTTGATGTTTCCAGCTTTGATCATTGAGCATGTGAATTACTCTAGCTTCCTCATCTTGCTCATTTATGTTTCCACTCCAGCAGTGAGAAACCTTGTTCCCATCTCCTGCCATCCATTCAGTTATTTGTTTCGCTCCAGTGCACAACAGTATCAGAACTGTTAACCTGTAGCCCCGTGGAAAACAACTTTGTCAGCCTGGGTACAGTGCTTATGTCATTCTTCTTGCCTTCAATCTTGAAGACTCTACTCATTTCCAAAATTACTTAGGTCAGCACCTTTTCTTCCCACCCTTTTCAATGAGGTTGTCTTACACGTTTGTAACACAGTTAGGTTTTCTTGTCACAGTCTACATTCTTTCCTGGAATTCCCGATTTCCTAAATGGTATGTGTGTGTGCGCGCACGTGTGCGTATGCATTAAAGTGCCTTTTTTGTGCTGTACAAGTTTTATTATTCATTTATTTTTCATCATCTATCTCCCATTTATTCACTGTTTACAGTACTCTTGTTTCACACACTCAAAAATAAGTTGAATTAACTGACATTTAGAAATAGTCTTTAAAGGTATTTAAAGTAAAACAGAAAGATCAGAATCTGCAGAGATTCTCAGAGAGAAATGGTGTAGACAAACTGATCAGAGCTTAACGTGAAGCAGTTACTGCAATAGAAGTTGAAAGTTCAGAGTTGCCTGGCCTCCAAGCAGAGCATCATCCTAGGACAGACAGATCCTTTTCCGGCCCTAAACACAGTGTCAGCTGTTAAGTTTCTGTAGGAGAGTGAGATGGACTGAAGTTGACTTTGGAGCTGCTTGCAGGCTCCCAGATGGAAAGTCTTTAACCCCAAAGTCCAGAGGAGATTTCATTTCAGATTCCCATGGTTGGTTCAGGAATCTCTCCCCTAGAAGTTCACACAAGCACAGTGAGATTCACAGCCAGCACCGGAAATGAGCCTTCATCATCATGCGAGACACTTGAGCACTCATGTTACCATTTGAACACTTTTGATAACATTTGTCTTTACAGGATACTTATGTTTGCTCCTCCTCCTATCATTTTCAGGCCCACGTTGGGACGCCTTACCAGCTGTACAGTCACTCCTGTTTTACAGATGAGCAAGCTGAGGACCAGAAAGGGCTTGGTTTCCCGTTGGCACATAGGATAGGGAGCTCCATCCCAGAACCCAGCTTTTCCTCCCTCCTCCAAAGGGACTCTTGCTGCTTCCATCACCCTTGACTACTCTGGGGACAGAACCCCAGATAAAGCTAATCTGAACCTGAGGCTATGTGTGTAAACTTCATTTCTGATTCCTGTGAGAATCCACATTAGAGGGATGGGGATTTCAATATGGACAATTTGGACTTCAGATAAAATCCCTCACAGGTATGCTAGGCCCAGATGCCACCTCAAGGCATTTCAAGGTGTTCTTTGGCCTCCTTTGGCAAAAAAAAGCAGATGTTTTATTTTGTCTTCCCAAATCATTCTTAGTACCAATGCTTTCTCATATCTAACATCATTTTAAAAAATACCAAGAAAATAGTTTCTGAACAGTCAGAGCAGGTGGTGTTCATTCCATTCCCTCTTTGCACACACCTTTTCAGAGCTTTTTACTCTCACTTTACACAGAACTCAAATGCTCATAATTTCTTGGTATCCAGTCCCACAACATGTTAGAAACAGCAACTGGAAAGAGAGGAGAGTGAGTAGAAAAATTGGGCTTTAAGGATTTAAAATAGGAAACCATCCAGGAACATTTGGTTAAGAAGCAAAGGGTCTCTACAACTCAATCTCCCTTGATAGCACCAGTTCATTTAAGTATGGTGGCATAATCTGTGCTCAGAAAGATGTTTCCAAATTATTTTTAAATACAAATAGTGTTTTGTATACTCTACTTGAAATGGTGATTTTTCGAAAACATTTTCATTCAAAATGATTTAAATAAAAGAGTTAGTCATTCCACATTTAAAGGAGGGAAGCCGTATATCTATGGGAAGCAAGACTACCCAGTATAACTCATTAACTCAGTAATCATTTGCTGTATATAAACTGTACATCAGGAATTGGGGATAAAGAAACAAATAATATCAATTCCTCTCTTCAGGAAGCTCAACATCTAATTTAACTGGGGTCTGGATGGCTGAGGCTTCTATGGTATGAAAAGCTGATGGTTAAATCCTCCCTCTTCTCTGAGTCTTCCAGGACTCCTAGAGGTGAGAACCACCTCTAAGTTGTCAGGGTTAAAGAAGCAACAAGATTAATTATTATAGAAAGAGAAGGAAAAGAGTCATGGAGTGAGGGAAGAGGGAAGGGAAGGAGGGAAGAAGGAAAGAACCCTGCCATCCTGCTAACTTTGGGCAGATGGAAAAAAAAAAAAAAAAGCCTTATCCCAAATTTCTACTCTGTATCCATGTAAACTTGGTCAAATGTTATAAATAACAGTAATTTTACAGGTGCCATGTCTTCCAAGCGAAAAATAACACAAAACCTAGTGATGTAGGTGTTATTATCCCAATTTTGTATAGGAAACTGAGGCCCCAAATGTCTAACCATCCATCCAAGCTTGGAACTTGGACACTCAGGCGTGGCTGGAGCTGGATATGAATGAGTCCAGGTCTGTTCCATTGGGTGTGAGATCCCAGACACTCTTCACTATGCAACATTGTCTTCAGTTGAAGGAGGTTGGACAGATCCAAAAAAGGTCTGCAATAATGTTGTTGTTGTTGTTGTTGTTCAATCGCTAAGTCCTGGTTGACTCTTTGCAACCCCATGGACTGTAGCACGCCAGGCTCCTCTGTCCTCCACTGTCTCCTGAGTTTGCTCAAATTTATGTCCATTAAGTCACTGATACTATCTAACCATCTCATCCTCTGCCACCCCCTTCTCCTTTTGCCCCCAATCTTTTCCAGTAATATATAATAATATACAATAAAATGTCACCAGTAAAAGAAGGCGGGAGAAGGAAGGGAAGGGAAGACAAGAGAGAAAAGAGGAAAAGCATCTTTAGGATCCCCTTTCCACAAGAGGCTGTACTCATCCATCCATCCATGACATGTTCCCATATGACATGACCACTCGGCCATTCGGCACCGTGGGTCAGTTGGTCACACTCCAGTTGGAGAGAGTTTGGTAAAGAGAATGTTTCTACACACCTAGCACCATGTGAGAAACCCTCAAGACACGTGCAGTGCACAGTAACCCAGGGCTAGTAAAGGAGGAAGGGGGAAGGATTGGGATCTGGAGAGAGAATGCCAAGAGCAGACAGCCTCCCAGCAGGAGCTGTGACATTCCTCTGAGGGGGTGCAATCAGCCATGGTGGTCCCACAGCAAGGGAATCAGGGAACTAAAAACCACCACCTCCACTCATCCCTCCCTCCTTTCAGTCTCCTGGTGGGCCCCCCATTGGCCAAACCCAGCCAGAGACTGGAGAGTAAGGGACTCCTCTGGTGTAGGGTCAACCACAGAGCAGAGTGAAAAGGGAAAAGGACATCTGGAAAAACAAATAAGACATTCCCTCCCAGCCACCCATATGCATTCCAACATGGTACCTGCTTAATTCAGTATCAACGGATGCTTTCCCATTATGATTATGGTCTTTCTTGGCACAACCATCCAGGGATCTAAGAGTAATTGACTGGAATTGGCCTGGAAGTAACTGATGAGAAGTTGGGCTACATTTGTCACATTTGTCTCAACCCAAGCCTGGGACCTTGTTCCTTTTTCTTCTTTGGTTGGTTTGATCATTTTGAAGTTGGTAACATCTTAGAATTTTTTGAAAGGTGATCTTAACCTGTGTTTGCTAGGACACAGTACAGATAACACCTTGTGGATTTAAAATATCCAGGAAGATAGCTTCCCTGGTGGCTCAGACGGTGAAGAATCCGCCTGCAATTGTGGGAGACCTGGGTCCGATCCCTGGGTTTGAAAGATCCTCTGGAGGAGGACATGACAACCCCTCCAGTATTCCTGCCTGGAGAATCCCCATGGACAGGGGAGCCTGGCGAGCTGCAGTCCATGGTGTCACAAAGAGTCGGGCACGACTAAGGGTCTAAGCACAGCACAGCACATAAATGCTGTCGTGAAAGAAGCATGGGACTTGAGTTTAGGAATCTCCATATCTCACAAACTGAGTGACCTTGGACAAGTCAGGTGCCTGCTCAGAACCTCAGATCTCACTCATGTCAAATAGGAATGACAAAGTTATCTCTCAGGATGGTACACTTTTGACAGTTTAAGGACACAAAGCAAAAACACAAGTATGCTTTGCATCATACATGGAGGGCAATGATTTTTCAATTATTTTTCAGTAAGGCATCTTAGTAGTCAAGACATCAAGGTGTAGGTCAGAAAATAGAGCTTTGAACCTTGGTTGGCTCTGGAACTTCTTAACTGAGTGACAAGAAGCAAATGCTGTAATCTTTCCAGACCTCAGTTTCCTTATCTGTAAAATGGGAATAACTAGAGTCCATCTCTCAGGCCATCATTTACTGGTTCATGATTAACTTCAATAAGGATAACCAAGGGTACTCATTACTCCTGCATTGTTAGACATGCAAAAGCTGCCTTCACAGCAGTGGGCAGGTCCATAAGTCATTCGTTAATTCAACAGTACTTACCATCCCTGTTACTTTCCAAGATATAAGGTCTAGCTGGGGATCGACATCAGCAGACAACACTGTTTCTCTTGAGACCACAGCAAGAAACAGAACATAACTCCTGAGTGCTGCTCCTACTACCGCTCCTTCTGAGTTTTGTTTACCCAAGCTTCAGAGACTTTGACTTTGTTACTGTTGTTCAGTAGTGTTTGACTCTTTGCAACCCCATGGACTGCACATGCCAGGCTTCCCTGTCCTTTACCATCTCCCAGGGCTTCCTCAAACTCATGGACATTGAGTCAGTGATGGCATCCAACCATCTCGTCCTCTGTTGTCCATCCCCTTCTCCTCCTGCCTTCAGTCTTTCCCATCATCAGGGTTTTTTACTAATGAGTCAGCTCTTAGCATCAGGTGACCAAAGTATTAGAGCTTCAACTTCAGTATCAGTCCTTCTGATGAATATTCAGGACTGATTCCCTTTAGGATAGACTGGTTTGATCTCCTTGCAGTCCAAGGGACTCTTAAGAGCCTTCTCCAACACCACAGTTCAAAAGCATCAATTCTTTGACACACAGCCTTCTTTATGGACCAACTCTTACATCCATACATGACTACTGGAAAAACTATACCTGTGACTAGATGGACCTTTGTTGACAAAGTAATGTCTCTGCTTTTTAATATGCTGTCTAGGTTTGTCATGGCTTTTCTTCCAAGGAGCAAGCATCTTTTAAAGTCATGGCTGAAGTCACCATCTGCAATGATTTTGGAGCCCCAGAAAATAAAGTCTGTCACTGTTTCCATTGTTTTCCCACCTATTTGCCATGAAGTGATGGGACCAGATGCCATGACCTTAGTTTTTTGGAATGTTGAGTTTTAAGCCAACATTTTCACCCTCTTCTTATACCTTCATCAAGAGGCTCTTTAGTTCCTCTTCATTTTCTGCCAAAAGGGTGGTGTCATCTGCATATCTGAGGTTATTGATATTTCTCCCTGCAGTCTTGATTCCAGCTTGTGATTCATACAGCCTGGCATTTCACATTTTACTCTGCACGTAAGTTAAATAAGCAGGGTGACAATACAGCCTTGACGTACTCCTTTCCCAATTTGGAACCAGTCTATTGTTTCATATCCATTCTAACTGTTGCTTCTTGACCTGAATACAGGTTTCTCAGGAGGCAGGTAAGGTGGTCTGATACTCCCATCTTTTGAAGAATTTTCCAAGTCAGCCAAAGGCATTAGCATAGTCAGTGAAACAGAGTAGAGGTTTCTCTGGAATTCTTTTGCTTTTCCTATGATCCAGCAGTGTTGGCAATTTGATCTCTGGTTCCTCTACCTTTTCTAAATTCCAGCTTGAACATCTGGAAGTTCTTGGTTCATGTACTACTGAAGCCTAGCTTGGAGACTTTTGAGCATTACTTTGCTAGGGTGTGAGATGAGTGCAATTGTACAGTAGTTTGAACAATCTTTGGCATTGCCTTTCTTTCTGATTGGAATGAAAACTGACCTTTCCCATCCTGTAGCCACTGCTGAGTTTTCCAAATTTGCTGGTATATTGAGTGCAGCACTTTCACAGCATCATCTTTTAGAATTAGAAATAGCCCAGCTGGAATTCCATCACCCCACTAGCTTTGTTCGTAATGATGCTTCCTAAGGCCCACTTGACTTCACACTCCAGGATGTTTGGCTCTAGTTGAGTGATCACACCATTGTGGTTATCTGGGTCATTAAGATCATTTTTGTACAGTTCTTCTGTGTATTCTTGCCACCTCTTCATATCTTCTGCTTCTGTGAGGGCCATATGGATTCTGCCCTTTATTGTGCCCATCTTTGCATGAAATATTCCCTTGGTAGCTATGATTTTCTTGAAGAGATCTCTAGTCTTTCCCATTCTATTGTTTTCCTCTATTTCTTTGCATTGTTCACGTAGGAAAGCTTTCTTATCTATTCTTGCCATTCTTTGGAACTCTGCATTCAGATTTTTGTTACTACAGGTATCTCTTGACTTCCTACTTTTGTATTCCAGTTCAACTTCAGCAACAAAAGTTGCGAGCTTTGTCAGCAAAGTAATGTCTCTGTTTTTTAATATGCTGTCTAGGTTGGTCATAGTTTTTCTTCCAAGGAGCAAGTGTCTTAATTTCATGGCTGCAGTCACTGTCTGCAGTGATTTTGGAGCCCCCCCCAACCCGATAAAGTCTGACCATGTTCAGTAAGTCTTTACTCCAACTTTCTGCTGATGGTTGGGGCTGTATTCCCTCCCTGTGAGACCAATCCACGGTAGGGGGAACGCCGGTAATGGTGACCTCATACAAAGGACCTTATTCCAGCAAGCTGGGGCTCCCAGGACTATTGTATTCAGTACTCCTGACCCTGCAGCAGGCCACTGTCAACCCATGCTTCCAACCCGCTGTCCAGGAGGCTCCTGGACACTCTCAGGCAAGTCTGGCTCAGTCTCTTATGAGGTCACTGCTGCTTTCTCCTGGGTCCTGGTGGGCACAAGGGTTTGTTTGTGCCCTCCAAGATTCATCAAATCCCACTGGCCCATCAAAGTCAAATTCTCTGGGGGTTCTCAGTCCCTATGCCAGATCCCCAGGTTGGGAAATCTGTTGTGGGCCCTAGAAGTTTTGCAACAGTGCTATGACTTTAGTCCCATGATTTTCCATGTCTGATTGACTCACAAGCCTGGGAGTCGTAAGGTTTGCTACATCTCCTGTTTCTGCTTCTAACTTTCTGATTGACACTGTGTAAACTACTTAGTTTTTCTGAGTCTCTCAACAAACTCAATAGATAGAGAGAGGTTATAGAACAATAGATGATAGAAAGATGGAAGAAAGGATGGGCTAGATGGATGGATGAGTAGAATTTACACTAGACAACCCACTCAAAATGCCATTTCAAATACTGGCTCCAGCACCCACTCTCTGAAAGCAACTCCATTTGCTTCTGGAGTTGTTTCATCATTCTTCACACATGGATGTTGATGAGCACACTCAAGAACACACAGACATCAAATGCTTCCTGTTTGCCTGACACCAGGGACATGTTTAACAAATTCTGGATGTTTTCTGAAACAAACATTGTTTTCCATAATCTATTCCCCAAGCCCATCCCATGCATCTGTGTCCAGCAGAATGGAAGCAACTCGCAGGAACCTCACCTTTGTTATATTCCAAAATGGGCCTAGAGGTGCCTAAATTCCATGTAGACTCACATTGCTGAGCTCTGATTCAAACACAGTTTCCTAAAATGGGAAGAGATTAGCCGAGGGAAGCGCTTTAGTATAAAGAACGATATGTATGTCTTCTTGGCTAATGTCTGTTCTTTTGCCTGTTATGAGAGTTAATGCCGGCCCAGGAAGGGAGCAGCAGGAGCCAGAGTTCTGTATCCCACTTGGAACAAAAGGGGGAATGTACTGCAATAAGAGACGCCCAGTGTTTGGGCTTTTGGAAAGGGAAATATAATTGCTATATATATATATGTCGGCCTGATCTGGGAAGGCCCCTCCATCCCCCATCTCTTAATTCTGATTATTGCCAGACTGAGATCTATCTATCTGTTCTGAATGCTCTTTACAAGAAAGGTTTCATTGTGAGGAAGGGGGGCTGGCCTTATTTTACCAGTAGAAGGCTATTATCTTCCAACAGCTGTTTATAGTTAACTGCAGCCCATACTTAAAGCCTGAGCGCTGGAGCCTTATTTAGTGCCTGTGGATTTGTGGTGAAGAGTCAGGCTTAACTCTTTCTTCCCCTGTAATGAATGACCTCGGTGGGGAACTGGGATGGAGGTGGCCTATGAACAAAGAGGGAGGAGATAAATAGGTCTCCACCTCCCAAAGATGGTAAATATCAATGTTTTATTAACTGTTTATATTAGGGGTGCATTGAGCACTTTGTATGCAGTATCTTGGTGAATTTTGACCAGCTGTGCTCTGAGAGTGATATGATTATGCCCATTTCACAGGTAAGGCAATAGAGGCTCAGGCAATGAATGCCAGGATTCAATCTGCACCAATCCAGTTACAGAGTCAGAGTGGGTAACTCCTACAGTATATTTGTATTATGCCTCCTGTTAGTCCAGTGCAATAGCTGAGGATAGTTTACATGTCCCGCGCTAAGCAGGGCTCCATTATGGATAGAAAGCTTCCACCCCAGAGGGCTTTCAGGCTGGCCAGAAAGGTGAGCAAATGCAGGTGATACACTGAGAATGGAGAGGAGCAGTGAAAACTTCATAAATGGCTCACCCATCTAGGGTGGCAAGAGTAGATCAGGACTTAGGAGTTTAGGGAAGGGCAGAGTTTACCTTTAAAAACGAACAAACAAGAAACTGATATCAAGAAAGGAGCACAGCTACAAAAAATAAAGAGAGTGGGTGGGGAGAGAGAGAAAGGCAAGGAGAGCGAGAAGGAGAAAAGAGAAAGGGAAGCCGAGGGGCTGTGGTGGGTATGATCAGAACCCCAGGGCACCTTGACTTACCCCTAGGTGCTTAGACTTAAATCTCCAGGAAATGGGCGGCTAGGTAGTCAGATCCACATCTTAGAAAGATCCCTTAGGATGCGGTCAGAGCATATTTTGGAGGGAGCAAAAGACAGGAGATGAGAAAAGCTTAGGACATAGGCTGAGAATCCAAGAAAAGGAAAATGGCTGGACGATGCAGATGGGGAGCTGGGACTGCATTCTAAAGAAGTGCCGCAGGTAAGAGCAGAGACACACGGCATTCTGCTTCCTCACCTCACCGAAGAGGAGAAAGAGGTTAAACATTACAGCAAGAAGTTGGAAGGAACATTTCTCCAACCGCTAACTCAACCCTAAATGACACACATTCCTGAGGGTTGCAAATGCTGATCAATGGCCTTGGGGGTGGCTAGAGACAGCATGCAGACGTGTGCGCTTGTGCTTTCGCTTGCGCGCACGCGCACACACACACACACACACACACACTCACTCACTCACTCACTCACTCACTCATTTTCTCAGCACGTCTGGAATTCTTGTTCTCCCTTTGTTTGACTCCAATATCTTTCCTGATGACAAAGAAAACCAAAAATGTGGAAACC
>NW_011494869.1:8748841-8750070 GCF_000754665.1 Bison bison bison | reverse complement strand
GCCCATTGTTGAACACAAAGAGACACAGAGTCAGGGGCTGTGGGGGAGAAGTTGGCCGACCTCGAACTTGATTCTCCGCCTTGGTACCCAACAATTCACAGTGGGGGAGAGAGTGGCTTGCCAAAGGGCTCTGTGTGACTGGGCTAAAGTAGAAGAATATGTCAAATTCAAGATGAAAAGACAGCCCTCGCAGCTGAAAGCCGAGCTGGGAGCTAATGGAGCTGGGGAAAGGGGGCCTTTTCAAAGAAAAGTGCTTATTTGCAAACTCATTTCTCCTCAGCAAACGCTCCCAGGACCTCTGGCAAAAGGAATTCCTGGACCCAGGCCTTCCCATTGAGCTGTAAGTGATCGGCAGTGGTTAATTACCTCTCGCCCGGCTCTCTTCTGCAGCCAATCTGCGGGGGTAGCTGTGGAGGTCCGGGGTGGAGGTTTTGCCCTTTTAATTCTGATGTTCAACAAAGTGAAAGTCTTACCACTGCAGAGCTAGAGGAAACCTTACTTTTCCTTCTGCTCTTAAGTCCTCATTTTTGCAGTGGCAGGAGTGGTGGTTCAAAGGAGGGAGAAGGGCATGGCCACCAGGGGAGACTGGGGGTCTGCAGTGGTTCATGAGCCAGGCATGCCCCTAGTGCTGTGAAGATAGTCAAGGGGGACCCTGACTGACACCCGCCCTGGTGACTGGAGGTTGAGTATCACTGCAGTTTACAGAGATTTTCATCCACTGGCCAAACGGGGTAAGGTCACTTCTGGTACTGCCATCTGAGATTCCCGGGATCTGACGTAGAAGTGAGACCCAGCAGACCTTTCCTGAGAAGGAAGTGCTCTAGTCAGTGTAGCAGGCTTTCTTTGAAGATATATGTAGGGTTTGTTTTTGTTTAAGGAGTTTGCTCCTGTGATGTGGTGGCTCGCAAGTCTGAAATTCACAGGACTGGCTGGAGATTCAGATCAGAGCTGACGTTGCAGGCTTGAGTTCGGATTCCAAAGGTCAGCAGGCTGACAACTCAAGCAGGGTTTCTAATTTGTGGTCTTGAGAATTTCTTCAACATTGAGAAACCTGTCTTTGTTCTCAAGGCCTTCAACTGATTGGATGAGGCTTACTCACATTACAGAGGGTAATTGGCTTTGCTTAAAAGCTACCAATTTAAATGTTCATATGTTATGAAGGAGAAGGCAATGGCACCCCACTCCAGTACTCCTGCCTGGAAAATCCCATGGATGGAGGAGCCTGGAAG
>NW_011494869.1:8730372-8748741 GCF_000754665.1 Bison bison bison | reverse complement strand
ACACGACTGAGCGACTTCACTTTCACTTTTCCTTTCATGCATTGGAGAAGGAAATGGCAACCCACTCCAGTGTTCTTGCCTGGAGAATCCGGGGGACAGGGGAGCCTGGTGGGCTGCTGTCTATGGGGTCACACAGGGTCGGACACGACTGAAGTGACTTAGCAGCAGCAGCAGTAACATCTTAAAAAGGGCTTCCCTGGTGGCTCAGACAGTAAAGAATCTGCTTGCAATGTGGGAGACCTGGGTTCTGTCTCTGGGTTTGGAAGATCCCCTGGAGAAAGGAATGGCTACACACTTTAGTATTCATGCCTGGAGAATCTCATAGACAGAGGAGCCTGGTGGGCTACTCTTCATGGGGTCACAAAGAGTTGGACATGACTGAGTGACTAACACACACACATATCTAAGAAAATACCTTCACATACCTTTGCTATGAACTAGTGTTTTATCCAAAAACAGGACACCATAGCCTGGCCCAGCTGACACTGAGATTAGCCATCACAGAAGGTATTCCAGCAGGATCCAAAATGTGCCAACAGTCAGTACTGTGAGATGGTGGGGGTGAAGTCCCTGTTGGGGAATGTTTATCCTTCATTACTGACTAGTGTTCAGTTCATGCCATTTTCAGTTCAGTTCACATGCATTTCCACCCATCTCCTCCTCCCTAACCTTAGCATTCTAGAGGATTAAAACCTGTGCCCAATCTAGACTTCTGGCCCATCCCCAAATTTAAATTCAAAGTAAATCAGGAAGTCATGAAATCAAGCAGAAGTCAGGACGCTGCTTCTACATCATAGATCTAGTAACTGGCATGAGCCCTTGGCTGGGAATTGTTAGAGAGTCTAGAAGCTGTTTATTTTGTTGTTGCTTTTTATGTTCTTTCTGTTTTCTTCTTTTTTTTCTTTAACCTAGAGATAATCAAAAGGGAGAGAAAGTCTAGGGAGACAGTATTTCAAAATAATCCAGAAGTTAAAACTATAATGTTACTATTCTTATTCTAAACAAGACTATCACTGTGTCAAATTCTTCACACTGGTTTTGGTCTGGGGGTCAGCTCACTAAGGAGAGGGGCAGTCACCTCTAGGTTGGGGATTAAGGTCCATTTTTGTGTTTTCCAGACCTCTTGTGCACATATTCTAAGAGGACCCCAGTTTTGTTTTGTTTTGTTTTGTTTTTCTGTTTAAGAAATAGTCATACTGGTAAAAACAGGTGGAAGGCCATGATACAGGCCCTTAACTTAAAAAAAGGGAACCAAGGGATACCAAGGGAACATTTCATGCAAAGATGGGCTCAATAAAGGACAGAAATGGTATGGACCTAACAGAAGCAAAAGATATTAAGAAGAGGCGGCAAGAATACACAGAAGAACTATGCAAAAAAGATCTTCATGACCCAGATAATCATGATGGTGTGATCACCAACCTAGAGCCAGACATCCTGGAATGAGAAGTCAGGTGGGCCTTAGGAAGCATCACTATGAACAAAGCTAGTGGAGATAATGGAATTCCAGTTGAGTTATTTAGAATCCTAAAAGATGATGCTGTAAAAGTACTGCACTCAATATGTCAGCAAATTTGGAAAACTCAGCAGTGGCCACAAGACTGGAAAAGGTCAGTTTTCATTCCAATCCCAAAGAAAGGCAATGCTAAAGAATGTTCAAACTACCGCACAATTGCACTCATCTCACGCACTAGTAAAGCTAAGCTCAAAATTCTCCAAGCCAGGCTTCAATAGTACGTGAACTGTGAACTTCCAGATGTTCAAGCTGGATTTAGAAAAGGCAAAGGAACCAGAGATCAAATTGCCAACAACTGCTGGATCATCGAAAAAGCAAGAAAGTTCCAGAAAAAAATCTATTTCTGTTTTATTGCCTATGTCAAAGCCTTTGACTGTGTGGACCACAACAACCTATGGAAAATTCTTAAACATATGGGAAGACCAGGCTACCTGAACTGCCTCCTGAGAAACCTATATGCAGGTCAGGAAGCAACAGTTAGAACTGGACATGGAACAACAGACTGCTTCCAAATAGGGAAAGGAGTACGTCAAGGTTGCATATTGTCACTTATTTAACTTCTATGCAGAGTACAGCATGAGAAACACTGGGCTGGATGAAGCACAAGCTGGAATCAAGATTGCTGGGAGAAATATCAATAACCTCAGATACGCAGATGAAACCACCCTTATGGCAGAAAGCTAAGAATTAAAGAGCCTCTTGTTGAAACTAAAGAGGAGAGTGAAAAAGTTGGATTAAAGCTCAACATTCAGAAAACCAAGATCATGGCATCTGGTCCCATCACTTCATGGCAAATAGTTGGACAAACAGTAGAAACAGTGACAGACTTTATTCTTTGGGGCTCCAAAATCACTGCAGATGGTGACTGCAGCCATGAAATTAAAAGACACTTGCTCCTTGGAAGAAAAGTTATGACCAACCTAGACAGCATATTAAAAAGCAGAGACATTACTTTGCCAACAAAGGTGAGTCTAGTCAAAGCTGTGGTTTTTCCAGTGGTCATTTATGGATGTGAGAGTTGGACCATAAAGAGGGCTGAGTGCTGACGAATTGATGCATTTGAACTGTGGTGTTGGAGAAGACTCTTGAGAGTCTCTTGTACAATAAGGAGTTCCAACCAGTCCATCCTAAAGGAAATCAATCCTGAATATTCATTGGAAGGACTGATGCTGAAGCTGAAACTCCAATACTTTGGCCACCTGATGCGAAGAACTGCCTCATTGGGAAAGACCCTGATGCTGGGAAAGATCAAAGGCAGGAGGAGAAGGGCTCGACAGAGGATGAGATGGTTGGATGGCATCACCGACCCAAAGGACATGAGTTTGAGTAAACTCCGGGAGGTGGTGAAGGACAGGGAGGCCTGGCGTGCTGCAGTCCACGGGGTCGCAAAGAGTTGGACATGACTGAGCGACTGAACTGATCTGGTGTCACTCGTTACATGATGAGAAGTAAAAATGAACCCACGAGAGTTATGGGTGCCGGCAGGTGGGCTAGACGCACTCAAGACACCGCAAGGCCTGGTGAGCATGGCCTGACTCTAGCTTCCCTCTCTCAGTGCCAGTGCACGAGCTGTCTTAGATGCCTTCTCATGGCCTTGCCCGTGGCCAAACCTACCCTCAAATCTGTGCTTCTCCTTGGTAGTGCCCTGGCCATTGTGGTGAATTAATTCTCGTTTAATTATTTATTTGATGTCTTTCTCCTATTGGATGGTGAATTCTGTAAGAAAAAGGTCTGAGCCTGGTGTAACGATGGACATGATACTGAGTGAGCAAGTGCTCAGTGAACATTCACTGGGTGAATGAATCAATCAACCAATAGCCAAGGTGCTACATTCCTCTAGTAAGACTGGACAGGCCTTTTCATTTATGTGGTTGCGTCTACTTCCCGTTACCATAGATATGAATGAACCCTTAGTCTTCCCCCTCGTTTTCCTTTCTTCTTTTGAGGTATATGCATGGATAAATTACTCCATACTTTGAAGAACATTTAAAGACTGCCACATATATGAGACTATTTTTCTAGCACCATCATTTCCTGTGAGATTAAGTTCTCAGGAATCATTATCAGTGTGATCCAGGGGAGCCTCAGCCTGCAGCAGTTTGAAGCAGGGCTTCAGTTCCCAGCCAGAGATTGAGATTGGGTCATGGCAGTGAGAGCACTAAATCCTAGCCACTAGACCAATGGTCAGTGACAGGCCCTGATTCTTTGACTTTGCAGGAAAAAAAAAAAAAAATTCCCACAAAGATGGAAAATAGAGAAGTATGTACTTTTTAGGAAAAAAAGAGCGCAGTATGTGAGTACTACTCACATGAGCATAGACATGTGAGTAGATTCAGAGAGAGAGTCCCCGAGTCATGCATTTGTCATAGTTTGAATCACTTTTATGGGGAATTTCTTCTGATTTTCCTCAGCCAATCATTTTGATTCACCTGGTTCAGAGTCTATATTTGGTATATCTCAGGATCCTCCCTTGTGTGTCCATGTGACTCTTAGCCAGGATAGAATCTAAGAGGCCTATGAGTAGTTTGGCATTAGTTAGCATCACACCCCTTTTGACCTCTAAGGAGCCTTTCTGCTCATGTATAGTTGGAGAGGTCTCCAGACTTCAAGAATGAGAAACATATGGTTTCTTACCTTCTATCTAGGTGGGGCCTAGCCTCCTCTCACTCCAGTGTTCTTGCCTGGAGAATCCCAGGGACAGGGGAGCCTGGTGAGCTGATGTCTATGGGGTCGCACAGAGTCAGACACGACTGAAGTGACTTAGCAGCAGCCTCCTCTCTCAATAGTCCTGCCATTCTCGTCTTGGAGTACGGGTCCACAGGGAGTCTCCAATTGCTTTACCCTAGAGGCAGGGCCCATCTACGTCCTGCCTCCAAGTGTATGTATGTATAAATAGTTGTGAATTACCCATATTTTATCTTCCTTTCCTATAAAACAGTCCTTAAAAGCTCAAAGAAAATTATGTTTGTGTTTCTTCCATTTACTTTGCCTTTTCAAATAAAGGTGTCTGGAAGCATGTTTGCATGGAAGACATCGCTCAAACTTGCTGTAATTTCCTCTTCCTTTGTCAATGTTTTCCTCATCTCTAGGCAGTTCCCACCATTTTCACAAAGAAACAAATTGACAAGTGGTATCTAGGGATCAGGTCTTGAGGAAGGTACTGAGAAAACGTGGAGAACCACAGTCTAGCCTGCATGAGTTTACTCTTCTGAAAGGATAAACTGAGGCATATTAAAATTTTTGAGTTTGTTTGAGCAAAACGTGATTGTAATCAGGCAATGCCAAACCAGAAGTGGTTTAGGAGCTCTCTGCCAACAGGAGCCAGAAGTAAGACTTACACAGAAACAATGTAGAAGCAAAGAAGAAGAAAGTATTTGATTGGCTGTAGCTGAAAGCCTCCTTGTCTGTGATTGGCTGTCCCTAGTGTTTCAGTTTCCTAGCTTCAAGGTGTTTACAGCACTAGATTTTAATGTGCTTATGTCCGTGGATTAGAGACATATCAGTCTAATGACCTCGTTATTTAATTAACACCCTGGATTGAGGAAGGTAGGCATTAAGCAAGTATGTAGGATGTAATGAAAGTTAACAAAGAGGATTTCAAAAACGTGATGAGAGCGTAAAGCAAACGATAGAGTTGAGTCTAGTGTGTTAGGACAGGCCAGCTTGAGAACGTGGCATGGAAGCTGAGAATTAAAGGAATGGGAAGAAGGTAGGCAAGTGGACAGAGCTGGGCTGGGGATATGGTTACAGGTTGAAGGAAGAGTAGTTTAAAAAACCAACACCGAGAAAGAAGATTTATTCTTGGAAATGAAGGAAACCAGAACACTGGCAGAAGAAACAGTTCTCCCAACATAACGCACAAACTATTTTGTGCCCCTCTGCTGTCTTCACTCCTGCTCTTACCTTGGTGTCAAATGGAGTTGTCCTTCTTAGTCTAGTGCATACTTTGGTTCAGTATTTATCTATGTCCTGAAACTTTGCCCAGCAACTCCCCTGATGGAATTAATTCTTCCCCCAACAACATTTTTTTTTAAGATTTTTTTTTCGATGTGGACCAGTTTTAAAGTCTTTATTGACTTTGTTACAATATTGCTTTTGTCTTCTGTTTTGTGTTTTTTGACCATGAAGCATGAGATCTTAGTTCCCCAAACAAGGATTGAACCTGTACCCCCAGCTCTTAGAAGGTGAAGTCTTAACCACTAGACCACCAGGGAAGTCCCTGCTAGAACTCTATTTATATAAATTTCTACATGGAGCTCATTATTTGTAATTCTACTGTATCTCTTACTTATCACCATATGATGATGGCTTCAGTAAATCTTATTCCCTAGACTTACACAGTAGCCAGTGCAGAGAGAAAGTCAATGTTTTTCCCAAAATGAACTGAATTAAATTGTTTGATTCAGTGACTTCAGCAGGGTGAATACCCCAGAAAGCCTCCACCCCCCCAGTCGGACCTAATACTAGAACACTTCCTTCAGCATTTCTGACTGATAACAAGGCTTCACAGCTAATTACTGTCCCCAAGAAAGTCCACAGAGGGCAATGAATGTAAGCTTCTGTGTTGAGAAATATCTATAAAAGAACATATTGGGAGGAAGGTTTAACTTGGGTAAGATTAATAGTCTGAGCTTTAAAATCATTAAGATGTGAGGGAAGAATGAGGTTTGAATAAACAAAGCCACGTCTCATGAAACATTTTTAATATTAAAGACACGTTCCAAGCAGTGAGACTGACATTGGACTTTTAAACATCAGAGTGTCATGGATTTCGGGAGCAGAAAAATGAGCAAATGTCCCAGCATGAGGAGGCCACAAGAAGTAGGTCACCACTACAGATCTGAGAACATAGTAAGTGCTGCTCTAAATGGGACAGTAGCTGAGTTCTCTGCTTGTTCCTCAGATCCAGCTGGCAGTCCTTAGCTGTGCTGGTCTCTGGGACCCTCCACTCTTTTCTTGGTAGGCAGCCAAGCCCATTAGTCTCTGCTGCACTGGAGCTTGTCTTTGGGCTGATCATCCCTAGCATATAACAGGTTGCTCAAAGGCAAGGGCATATGTAAGATAACAGCAACAACAATAATGATACATTATTTTATTTATTTGGCTGTGCTGGTGTTACTTATGATGTGCAGGGTCTCCTCTGTATCATATCTTTGCAGTGCACAGACTCCCCAGTTGTGGCCTGTGGGCTCAGTAGTTGTGGTGCGTGGGCTTAGTTGCCCTGTGGCACGTGGGGTCTTCGTTCTCCAACCAGGGATGGAACCATGTCTCCTGCATTGCATGGTGGATTCTTAACCACTGGACTACCAGGGAGGTCCCCATGATGCATCATTTAAAAAAAATTTCTTCACCTCTGCAAACTGCCCTTTCTTCGTTTGTAAAATGCAGATCCTAACGTTCATCTTTAGACCATAGACAGTCACCAGGAAATAGGCCTGAAACTGTAGTGTGTACACATAAAGGATCATTGGAAATAGAAGCATCTTGTGGTGGAGAAGCATCAATTTTTCCTTAGGGGAAAAATTCTTAGGTTTCCTTAGAGCAAACACGAATGTATTATATTGATTCATTTATTCAATCATTTGTTCATCCCTTCATCTACAAATGTTTATTCCATGACTTAGCTTAGAAAATCCACTCGCTATCATTAATAATGCACCATATTTGCTCCCTATCACTAATCATGCCAGACAGAGTTGCCATGGTGAGGAAATTTGATTGCAAGTCAAGGCATATAGTTTTTCAATTTAGAGCTTGTATTTGAAATCATGGTTTATTTGCTGTTTTCATAGCACATGGTAAGAAGGGGTTTTCTCTTCTATTTGGCTGTCCTGGGGCATCAGGCATCACTGCTGCAGCTCAGTGTTCACTGCTCAGGAATGCTCTTGTCTAATTCTTACGGTGCCCCCTGGAGCACCATAAAAATTCCAGTAGGAATGTTTGCTTAGACATATGGTTTTATATTTTATCTTGTTGTTGTTCAGTCACTAAGTTGTGTCTGACTCCTTGCAACCCCATGAACTTCCTGCACGCCAGACTTCCCTGTCCTTCACCATCTCCCAGAGTTTGCTCAGACTCATGTCCATTGAGTCGGTGATGTCATCCAACCACCTCATCCTCTGTCGCCCCGTTCTTCTGCCCTCAATTTTTCCTAGCATCAGGGTCTTTTCCAGAGAGTCAGCTCTTCACATCAGGTGACCAAAGTATTGGAGCTTCAGCATCAGTCCTTCCAGTGAATATTTATCTTAGAGCTTATAAAATACACCTTCCCAGTTGCCAATATGCTGTCAAGAGTATTTGTGAAATGTGGTAACAATTAGAAATGTGATTTTATTCATATGGATGCTGTTCAGCAAAGATGGTCCATCACCTGCCCTGCTGCAGCTTGAAATCTACAAGGGAAGACACAGTGTTATGTAAGAATTCATAGGAAATTGTGATGGGTGTTAAAAGTGAGGAAGAATAGCATGCAAACATATATCAGAGACCCAACTCAATTTAGGGGTCAGTGACATTTATATAAATATTTATGAGTGTGTAATTTTAGCAGTTCACAGGCAGATGAGGAGTTACACAAGGAAGCAGGGAGGACTGGGAAAAGTGTACTCCAGTTATCACTACAAGTTGGCATTTACATCTGACTCATAAGCATAGAGGTTAATACAAGATGCTAAAATTCAAATCATATCTTTATATGTGTGACCCTGGGCAAGTTATATAACCTTATGGTGCCTCAGTTTCCACATTTGTACATGTAAAACTACAATGCCCGATCTTGTAGCATTATTTTGATACTCTGGTAAATTCATACCCAGCAGGCTCATGGAAGAGTGGAGACAGCTCATCGTGAAAGCTGTGCAAATGTTAGCAATTATGATCATGAGTATAATCATGATTATTATTGCTGTTATTATTGTTTTCTATGTAATTTCAAAAGAGGCAGATAAACACCCAATGCCTAGGGTTCCTCATCCATAAAATGGTAATATGAATACCTTCACTGCAGGGGGATTATTCACTGAAATGATAAATGCAAAGGGTGTGCTTCTTCTCCGCATCCTGTAGATGTTCAGTAGATATGACTTGGTATTCACAGCAATAGCCCAAACCTCATGAAATGCCTTGGCCTTGAGCTTGGCCCTGTCTGCTGCTTATAGGTGATGTTCACTTACTGACAGGTCTTCCTTCTCCAGGTTTACTTGAGGTAACAAACTTATGTAGAGGGCAGGTCCAGTGTACACCCACACCCAGACATAAAGATGGGCCACTTTCATAAGTTTTCCTTGCTTGGCAAGTGCCACGTTCATGACCCTAGCACTCCCCAATGACTATACACTTCCTTCATGTTTTTTAATGATGGTGCTTCTGACATTCCTGACCCTGGACAATGTTCCTTGTCTCTTGCTCCGAGTATCACATGCAGTGGGGGAAAGGACCTCCCCAAAGAGGAGGTGCCCACAAAAAGGAAACTCTTGTGCCAACACCTGTCAAAGGGAGAGGCAATGGCCTTTCAGTGGCTCCCCTTGGGCTCTCCCGGATGCAAATCTGAGAAGCAGAAGACTGGGCTGCTCTCTGCAAAAAGAATCCATCACCCAGCCATTTTCCCAGGTCCCATTAAAATGCTGACACCATTAATCTGCACTACTTTACTTCTCATTATGCGGAAATGTGCTCTTGATCAAAAGTCCCCTTGTGTAGCAGCCTGATTCATCACCAATAGCTATGGGCCACACATCAGAAATTCATAATCAGCTGACATTATCCACCCAAATCATTCCCAGGATCTGAAAAGCTCCGAACATGTCCATCATTGGGAGGAAGCAGCCACATAGGATGCAGTATGCAAACAGGCCTGATAGTTAATACAGCAGGTTTATCAACAGGTTTAAATTAAGGAAAGAGCTTCTGTCTCCTGTTTGTGTACAGGTGACCCTAGAATAACATGAGTTTGAACTGCACAGGTCCACTTATGTGGGGTTTTTTTGCAATAAATACCCATATATAGTATAAATGTATATCTCTTCTTTATAATTTTTTTTACTACTTTTAATAATAAAATACAATTATTTTAAATTATTTTATAAGTTAAATATAATAATTATTATATTTATTATTTATTTGGCTGCACCAGGTCTTAATTGCATCCCTTGGGGTCTTTGATCTTCACTGGGGCATGCGGGATTGCAGCCTGCCAACTCTTAGTTGAAGCATGCAGGATCTAGTTCCCTGACCAGAGATCAAACCCAGGCCCCCTGCACTGGAAGCCCAGAGTCTTAGCCACTGGACCACTAGCGAAGTCCCTATGATTTTAACACATCTTCTTTTCTCTAGCTTACTTTATTGTAAGAATACAGTATATAATACACATAACATATAAAATATGTGTTAACCAATTGCTTACATTAAATAGGTAAGGTAAAACTTCCTTCAACAGTAGGCTATAAGTGGTTAAGGTTTGGGGGAGTCAGAAGTTACACGTAGAACTTCAATTATTAAGGGGTCGGCACCCCTAACATTTACATTGTTCAAGGGTCAACTGAATTGGGTCATCTGTTTTCTGAGAACTTGTCTCCACTGACCCCACATGGGATCTAAACAGCATAGAATTTGGAGACAAAGGTGACTTCGAGCTAAGGAGACCCAGATTCGGTGACATAAAAGTACTAGCTCAGGGACACAAAGCCATTTGTAAAAGACAGAGACCTTTCTACTACTCCAAGCTTACAGACTTCTGGGTTCAATGCCTTATCCAACACCCAGGTTTGACAGGCGTGTGTTATCTTGGTCGAAATACCTGCACCTCATCCTTGCTTCCTTATTCTATGTCTAACCACCTCATGAAGGAGTGACTTAGGTAGTAAATTCACTGTGTATGAATGTGTTAAGACTCAGTGTCTATTCTCTTTATAATAACCCTCTGGTTGACTACCAAGTTTGGGATAAGAAGTGGGGTCCTAATCAAGCTTGTTTGTAAAATAATAACTACATGATTCCCTGTGAGATGATCAAGTGCCAGATACTGTGGTATGTGCTTTGCAAGCCTCATAGCAGTTATTTGTACAAACTGCTATAAACTCATAAGGTTGTTATGGAAATTTTAAAAACTAGTACACTTAAAATGCTTAAAATATAGAAAGCACTCAGTAAAGTATATCCGTTAGTATTGTGGAGCATTGCTACATCTTGCATTTACAGCGTTGTTTTACCTCTGTTTGAACATCTGTCAAAAAAGTCACTTCCTCTCATTGTAGATACTTCTGGCCATTGGGTTGATCTGCCATAACTTGGGTTAGGATCTGAGACTTCTCAGTTCCAAACCACTGTTTCTACATTTGCCCCCTAGGCAGAACAAATCCAATTCTTCTATTAGAAATCTCTGCAATAATTTAAAGTGATTCATCCTAATCTTGTCAAGTCTATTTTCTAGGCTAAAAAAGTCATTTCTTTTAGTTTTAGGCTCTTGTGTAATTTAACTTGAACTTCACTTCCTAACTTGTTTAAAATTGAGAAATTTCCTCAGCTCGGTGCTTCACGCTGAGTAACAGTGGTGAACCAGCCGAACAACTGCTCTGTCTAATAATGCAAGCGAGAGAATAGGCAATAATAAGACACCCAGGTACTTTCCTCGGAGATTAAACAGCTGCTATCATTTTACCATCTTTGTTTCAATTTTCTTTTAAATAGTAAATAATACAGTATGGCTTCACCTCCTCCCTGTCCCCAGAGGGAGAACCGATATCTGAAAGTTGATATGTAACCTCTTCATGTATATTTTTGTATGTGGATACATGTGGATGCTTGCACAAATAAGGTGTAGTATTGGTGCAAGCACTTCAGATTTAAATAGATGCTTCCATACTGTGCATAGCACTTCATGTCTTACTGTCTGCATCCCGTATTATATTTCTGTGTTGATTCATCTATGTTGTTATACACATTAATTTTAATTATTGTATAGAAATTCACTGTGTGACTCAACTGTACTTCATTTACTCAATCCTGTTATAAAGGCCACTTACCTGTAGGATAATTAGGGTAATTCCAGTGCTTTTAAAGTTTTATCAGAGTATAGTTGATTTACAAAATTGTGTTAGTTTATAGCCAAATAATTGTTATACATGCATATATATATACATGTATGTGTATACACACAGACATATATATAATTTTCATATTCTTTTCCCATTCCCTATTTAGGCTATTATAGAATACTGAGTTTCCTGTTCTGTATGGTAGGTCCTTCTTAGTTATCTGTTTTATAAATAGTAGTGTGTATATATTAATCCCAATCCCTTAATTTATCCCTCTCTTTGATGTTTCCCTTTTGATAACTGAAGTTTGTTTTTAAAATCTGTAAGACTATTTCTGTCTTGTATATAAGTTCATTTATATAATCTTAAAAATTGGATCCCACATATGAGTGATATCATGATATTTATCTCTCTCTGACTTCACTTCATGTGACAATCTCTAGGTCCATCCACATCACTGCAAGTGACATGATTTTATTCTTTTTATGGCTGAGTAGTATTCCATTGTATATGTGTACCTCATCTTCTTTATCCATTCCTCTGTCAATGGACATTTAGGTTGTTTGCATGTCTTGGCTAATGTAAATAGTGCTGCAATGAATATTGGGGTGCGTGTATCCCTTCAAAGTATGGTTTTCTCTGCATTTATGCCCAGAAGTGGGGTAGCTGGATCATATGGTAGTTCTATTTTGTAAGGAACCTCCATACCATTCTCCACAGTGGTTTTACCAATTTACATTTCCACCAACAATGTTAAAGGATTCTCTTTTCTCCACTCTTTCTCATGCATTTATTGTTTGTAGACTTTTGATGATGGCCATTCTGACCAGTGTGAGGCCACTTATCTGTACAATAATTAGGGTAATTCCAGTGCTTTTAAAATTTTATCAGAATATAGTTGATTTACAATATTCTGTTAGTTTATAACAAAGTGATTGTTATACATGCATGCATATATATACATATATGTGTATACACACAGATGTATTTATAATTTAACCCATTGTAGTCTTGTTTGCCTTTCTCTGATAATTAGTGATATTGAGCATATTTTCATGTGGCTTTTTGGCCATCTGTATGTCTTGTTTGGAGAAATGGTCTATATAGATATTCTGCCAATTTTTACACTGAGTTGTTTTTCTGATATACCACTGCACAACCTGTTTGATATTTTGAGATTAATCCCTCATTGGTCACTTCATTTGCAAATATTCCAGTTTTTTTAAAATAAAATTTTATATATGTATACATATACATGTATATATATATATACATATATATGCACATTATCTTCCCAATATGTTTGTGCAAACTTGTAAACACACCCATATACATATACAGGAGACATTGTGCATATGTATGAGTTTCATACAAATGTATTAATATAAGTGGAATGGCTGTGTCACAGAATACACACATCCATAGCAATACTGGACATTGACAAATTGTTCTCCCAATCACTATGCCAACTTATTGCCACCAGGAATATATGCAATTATATACTTGGTCACAAAAGAAATTAATAAAATTAAAGAGACTATAAAATTCACATTCCTTAATCAAAATCCAACAAATTCAGAAATCCAGACATAGTTCAGTTGCTCACTTGTGTCCAACTCTTTGCGACCCCATGAACCACAGCACACCAGACCTCCCTGTCCATCACCAACTCCCGGAGTCTACCCAAACCCATGTCCATTGAGTTGGTGATGCCATCCAACCATCTCATCCTCTCTCGTCCCTTTATCCTCCTGCCCTCAATCTTTCCCAGCATCAGGGTCTTTTCAAATGAGTCAGCACTTCAACAAAGTTGAAGTTTCAGAGTTTAGGAGTTTCAGCTTCAACATCAGTCCCTCCAATGAACACCTAGGACTGATCTCCTTTAGGACGGACTGGCTGAATCTCCTTGCAGTCCAAGGGACTCTCAAGAGTCTTCTCCAACACCACAGTTCAAAAGCATCAATTCTTCAGTGCTCAGCTTCCTTTATAGTCCAACTCTCACATCCATACATGACTACTGGAAAAACCAGAGCCTTGACCAGATGGACCTTTGTTGGCAAGGTACTGTCTCTGCTTTTTAATATGCTATCTATGTTGGTCATAACTTTCCTTCTGAGGAGTAAGTGTCTTTTAATTTCATGGCTGCAGTCACCATCTGCAGTGATTTTGGAGCCCCCCAAAAGAAAGTCAGCCCCTGTTCCCACTGTTTTCCCATCTATTTGCCATGAAGTGATGGGACAGGATGCCATAATGTTAATTTTCTGAATGTTGAGCTTTAAGCCAACTTTTTCACTCTCCTCTTTCACTTTCATCAAGAGGCTCTTTAGTTCTTCTTCATTTTCGGCTATAAGGGTGGTGTCATCTGAATATCTGAGGCTATTGATATTTCTCCCAGCAATCTTGATTCCAGCTTGTGCTTCTTCCAGCCCAGCGTTTCTCATGATGTACTCTGCATATAAGTTAAATAAGCAGGGTGACAATATACGCCCTTGACATACTCCTTTTCCTATTTGGAACCAGGCTGTTGTTCCATGTCCAGTTCTAACTGTTGCTTCCTAACCTGCATACAGATTTCTCAACAGGCAAGTCAGGTGGTCTGGTAGTCCCATCTCTTTCAGAAATAGTTACCCAAAATAAGCAAAATCAAAATTAGTTGAAAACTAAAAACAATACCCCTAAATAATTGAATTACAAACCTAGAAAGCAATGAAGACATAAATACTCACATACCAAAACCTACAGAAGTTAAAAAACAAACAAAAAAAAATACTATTCTCAGGGGAAAATGTACAGCTACAAATTAAATTGATAAATGCATTCATTGTAGAATTTAAAAATAAGACTAAGCTAAGAAATTTAAAGAAATTTAATCAGAAAAAAGAAACAAAAGATAGGAAGGATTTAATGAAGTATATAATTGATCAAGTTTTTAAGAAAGCAATGAAACCCCAAAAATGTTTCCTTGGAAAGACCAATGCTGCTGCTGCTGCTGCTAAGTTGCTTCAGTCGTGTCTGACTCTGTGTGACCCCATAGACAGCAGCCCACCAGGCTCCCCTGTCCCTGAGATTCTCCAGGCAAGAACACTGGAGTGGGTTGCCACTTCCTTCTCAAATGCATGAAAGTGAAAAGTGAAAGTGAAGTTGCTCAGTTTTGTCTGACTCTTAGCAACCCCATGGACTGCAGCCTACCAGGCTCCTCTGTCCATGGGATTTTCCAGGCATAAAATAGACCAATTATGGGTTTTGTTAGAGAGAGAGACACACACACACACCCAGAGAGGTAGAGGAAGAGAGAAACATGTAATATTATGAGAAAGAAGACATGACTGCAAACAGAAAGGAAATTAAAATAATTAAGGGAAAATCATAGCTACAACTTTATGGAATCAACTGAAAAACTTAGAATAAATATATAATTTCCTAAAAAATATATGTATTACCACGATTGATTCAAGAAGGGAAAAAATAGAATACAATATTACCCTAGATAATGCTGGAAACATAATTTAAAATTTATCACTAAAAAGGCAACAAGACAAATTCAAAGTTGACTTTCATCCATCATTTCTAATAAACAATCAAATGTTATGTATGTTTAGATATAGAAAAAAAACAGAAAACTAACCAATTTAACAGGCAGCTAGCAAAACACCAAAATCTTATGAAGATAGTATAAAAATCCTGACTGTTCACTTATGAATATGTCAGTACAAGTATTAAATGTTAACAAGTTAAACTTGTTATATACCAAAGACTAATAACTGTGAGAAGCAGCAAAAGTGGCAAAGATACATTTTAATCCACAGGAAAAGAGTGGATTATTTCATAATGGTATTGGTACAACTCGCTATCCATCTAAAAAAAAATGTCTAAGGCCATATACATGAATATTTTATATACATTAAAGTCTTAAATATAAAAATAAAATACTACATAAAACTCAAGAAACATGCATAGGATATATAGGGCATGGGGACATTGTTGATCAGATCTGAGAACCTAAAATTGTTTTACAGAAAATAGGGGGGACATTAGTTCAAGTCAGAATTGAAAGGAAATTTTATAACACAATATAGTATACACAAATTTAATATGAAAATAATATTCCCCAAATCTCTTTGCATTGCATACAACATGGGTCTTATAATATTTAAAGTAACCTTAACATATTGACAAAGAAAAGAAACTTCATACGAAAAATAGACAAGATTATGAATAAACACATACAAAAGCAAATCAAAGTGGATTGCAAACATTTAAATATGTCCACACTCAGATTTAGATACCTGAAAATTAAGCCAACAGTCAAATAATAATTTGCACCTGTGACTGGTAAGGGGCTTCCCAGGCGGCACTAGTGGTAAAGAACCTGCCTGCCAATGCAGGAGACTAAGAGATGTGAGTTCAATTGCTGGATAGAGAGGATCCCCTGGAGTAGGAAATGGGAACCCACTCCAGTATTCTTGCTTGGAGAATCCCATGGACAGAAGAGCCTGGTGTGCTACAGTCCATAGGGTCGCAAAGAGCTGGACATGACTGAAGCGACTCAGCATGCATGCACGCATATAACTGGTAATGTTTTTTAAGTTGCTGAATTATAGTTGACTTACAATGTTAATTTCTGCTGTACAGCAAGGTGATTCAGGTATGTATGTGTGTGTATGTGTGTATATATGTGTGTATATACATATACACATACACACATTAGGTATGTATTTTATATATATTTATACACACACACACTTACACACATACATTCTTTGTATTTCTTTTCCATTATGGTTTATCACAGGATATTGAATGGAGCTCCCTGTGCTATACAGTAGGACCTCGTTGTTTATAAATTCCATATATAACAGTTTGCATCTGCTAATCCCAAACTCCCAGTCTATCCCCCCCGCCTCGGCAACCACAAGTCGGTTCTCTGTCTGTGAGTCTGTTTCTGTTTCATAGATAAATTCATCTGTCGTATTTTAGATTCCACATATAAGTGATATCACATGGCATTTGTCTTTCTGACTTACTTCACTTTGTATAAAAATCCCTAGGTCTGTTCATGTTGCTGAAATGGTATTATTTCATTCTTTTTTTATGGCTGAGTACTATTTTATTCTTTTTGTTTTTCAGTTCAGTTGCTCAGTCATGTCTGACTCTTTGCAACCCCATGAATCGCAGCACGCCAGGCCTCCCTGTCCATCACCAACTCCCGGAGTTCACCCAAACTCATGTGCATCGAGTCAGTGATGCCATCCAGCCCTCTCATCCTCTGTTGTCCCCTTCTCCTCCTGCCCCCAATTCCTCCCAACATCAGGGTCTTTTCCAATGAGTCAACTCTTCACATGAGGTGGCCAAAGTATTGGAGTTTCAGCTTCAGCATCAGTCCTTCCAATGAACACCCAGGACTGATCTCCTTTAGGATGAACTGGTTGGATCTCCTTGCAGTCCAAGGGACTCTCAAGAGTCTTCTCCAACACCACAGTTCAAAAGCATCAATTCTTTGGTGCTCAGCTTTCTTCATAGTCCAACTCTCACATCCATACATGACCACTGGAAAAACCATAGCCTTGACTAGATGGACCTTTGTTGGCAAAGTAATATCTCTGCTTTTCAATATACTATCTAGGTTGGTCATAACTTTCCTTCCAAGGAGTAAGTGTCTTTTAATTTCATGGCTGCAATCACCATCTGCAGTGATTTTGGAGCCCCCCCCCCACAAAAAAAGTCTGACACTGTTTCCACTGTTTCCCCATCTATTTCCCATGAAGTGATGGGACCAGATGCCATGATGTTAGTTTTCTGAATGTTGAGCTTTAATCCAACTTTTTCACTCTCTTCTTTCACTTTCATCAAGAGGCTTTTTGTTTTTACATTTTTAATTTATTTATTGTAATTGGAGGATAATTACTTGACAGTATTGTGATTTTTGCCATGCATGGAGATGAATCAGCCACAGGTGCACTTGTGTCCCCCTATCCTGAACCCCTCTGCCCTCCCCACCCCATCTCTCTGGGTTCTCCCAGAGTACCAGTTTTGAGTGCCCTGCTTCATGCTTCAAATTTTCACTGGCCATCTGTTTTACAAATGGCAATATACATGTTTCAATGCTATTCTCTCAAATCATCCCACCCTTGCCTTTTCCCACATAGTGCTAAAGTCTGTTCTTTACATCTATCTGTGTCTCTTTTGCTGCCTTGCATGTAGGATCATTGTTACCGTCTTTCTAAATTCCATATATATATGTTAATATACTGTATTGGTGTTTCTGTTTCTAACTTCACTCCAGTATAATAGGCTCCAGTTTAATAGGCTCCAGTATAATAGGCTCCAGTTTCATCCACCACATTAGAACTGACTCAAATGTGTTCTCTTTTATAGCTGAGTAATATTCCATTTTGTATATGTAGCACAACTTCCTTATACATTCATCTTCTGATGAACATCTAGGTTGCTTCCATGTCCCAGCTATTGTAAACACTGCTGCAATGAACATTGAGGTACATGTGTCTCTTTCAATTCTGATTTCCTCACTGTGTATGCCCAGCAGTAGGATTGTTGAGACATATGGCAGTTCTATTTCCAGTTTTTTAAGGAATCTCCACACTGTTCTGCATAGTGGCTGTACCAGTTTGCATTCCCACCAACAGTGTAAGAGAGTTTGCAAAAGCAAAATGGCTGTCTGAGGAGATCTTTCAAATAGCTGTGAGAAGAAGAGAAGCGAAAAGCAAAGGATAAAAGGAAAGATATAAGCAACTGAATGCAGAGCTCCAAAGAATAGCAAGGAGAGATAAGAAAGCCTTCCTCAGCGATCAGTACAAAGAAATA
>NW_011494869.1:8729775-8730272 GCF_000754665.1 Bison bison bison | reverse complement strand
AAGGTGGTGGAGATGGGGTAGCTGTGAGAAGAAGAGAAGCGAAAAGCAAAGGATAAAAGGAAAGATATAAGCAACTGAATGCAGAGCTCCAAAGAATAGCAAGGAGAGATAAGAAAGCCTTCCTCAGCGATCAGTACAAAGAAATAGAAGAAAACAATAGACTGGGAAAGACTAGAGATCTCTTCAAGAAAATTAGAGATACCAAGGGAACATTTCATGCAAAGATGGGCACAATAAAGGACAGAAATTGTATGGACTTAACAGAAGCAGAAGATATTAAGAAGAGGTGGCAAGAATACACAGAAGAACTGTACAAAAAAAGATATTCATGACCTAGATAATCACTATGGTGTGATCACTGACCTAGAGCCAGACATCCTGGAATGTGAAGTCAAGTGGGCCTTAGAAAGCATCACTACGAACAAAGCTAGTGGAGGTGAAGGAATTCCAGTTGAGCTATTTCAATCCTGAAAGATGATGCTGTGGAAGTGCTGCAC
>NW_011494869.1:8707921-8729675 GCF_000754665.1 Bison bison bison | reverse complement strand
AATGCCAAAGAATGCTCAAACTACTGCACAATTGCACTCATCTCACACGCTAGCAAAGTAATGCTCAAAATTCTCCAAGCCAGGCTTCAACAGTACGTAAACTGTGAACTTACAGATGTTCAAGCTGGTTTTAGAGAAGGCAGAGGAACCAGAGATCAAATTGCCAACATCCACTGGATCATCAAAAAAGCAAGAGAGTTCCAGAAAAACATTTTTTTTTCTGCTTTATTGACTATGCCAAAGCCTTTGACTGTGTAGATCACAATAAACTGTGGAAAATTCTGAAAGAGATGGGAATACCAGACCACCTGACCTGCCTCTTAAGAAATCTGTATGCCGGTCAGGAAGCAACAGTTAGAACTGGACGTGGAACCACAGACTAGTTCCAAATATGGAAAGGAGTAAGTCAAGGCTGTATATTGTCACTGTGCTTATATAACTGGAGAAGGCAATGGCACCCCACTCCAGTTCGCTTGTCTGGAAAATCCCATGGACAGAGGAGCCTGGAAGGCTACAATGGGGTCGCTAAGGGTTGGACATGACTGAGCGACTTCACTTTCACTTTTCACTTTCATGCATTGGAGAAGGAAATGGCAGCCCACTCCAGTGTTCTTGCCTGGAGAATCCCAGGGATGGGGGAGCCTGGTGGGCTGCCGTCTATGGGGTCGCACAGAGTTGGACATGACTGAAGTGACTTAGCAGCAGCAGCTTATTTAACTTATATGCAGAGTACATCATGAGAAATGCTGGGCTGGAAGAAGCACAAGCTGGAATCAAGATTGCTGGGAGAAATATCAATAACCTCAGATATGCAGATGACACCACCCTTATAGCCGAAAGTGAAGAAGAACTAAAGAGCCTCTTGATGAAAGTGAAAGAGGAGAGTAAAAAAGTTGGATTAAAGCTCAACATTTAGAAAGCTAAGATCATGGCATCTGGTCCCATCACTTCATGGCAAATAGTTGGGGAAACAGTAGAAACAGTGACAGACTTTATTCTTTGGGGCTCCAAAATCACTGCAGATGGTGACTGCAGCCATGAAATTAAATGCTTACTCCTTGGAAGAAAAATTATGACCAACCTAGACAGAATATTATAAAGCAGAGACAGTACTTTGCCAGCAAAGGTCTGTCTAGTCAAGGCTATGGCTTTTCCAGTAGTCATGTATGGATGTGAGAGTTGGACTATAAAGAAAGCTGAGCACCGAAGAACTGATACTTTTGAACTGTGATGTTGGAGAAGACTCTTGAGAGTCTCTTGGACTGCAAGGAGTTCCAACCAGTCCATCCTAAAGGAAATCAGTCTTGAATATTCATTGGAAGGACTGATGTTGAAGCTGAAACTCCAAAACTTTGGCCATCTGATACAAATAACTGACTTATTGGAAAAGACCCTGATGAATTCAAAGATTGAAGGCGGGAGGAGAAGGGGACAACAGAGGATGTGATTGTTGTATGGCATCACTGACTCAATGGACATGAGTTTGAGTAAACTCCAGGAGTTGGTGACAGACAGGGAGGCCTGGTGTGCTGCAGTCCATGGGGTCGCAAAGAGTCAGACACGACTGAGCAACTGAAGTGAACTGAGTCTTTTTGATGGCAGCCATTCTGACTGGTGTGAGATGATACCTCGTTATGGTTTAGATGTGCATTTCTCTAATAATGAGGGATGTTGAGCATCTTTTCATGTGTTTATTAGCCATCTGTATGTCTTCTTTGGAGAAATGTCTGTTTAGTTCTTGGCCCACTTTTTGATTGGATTGTTTGTTTTTCTGGTATTGAGTTGCGTGGGCTCCTTGTCTACTGTGGAGATTAATTCTTTGTCAGTTTTTTGTTTGCTATTATTTTCTCCCACTCTGAAGGCTGCCTTTTCACCTTCCTTATAGTTTCCTTCATTATGCAAAAGCTTTTAATTTTAATTAGGTCCCATTTGTTTTTATTTCCATTACTCTGGGAGGTGGGTTATGGTGGATCTTGCTGTGATTTATGCCACAGAGTGTTCTGCCTATGTTTTCCTCTAAGAGTTTTATAGTTTCTGGTCTTATATTTTTAATCCATTTTGAGTTTGTTTTTGTGTATAGTGTTAGAAAGTGTTCTAGTTTCATTCTTTTATACATGGTTGACCAGTTTTCCCAGCACCACTTATTAAAGACATTGTCTTTTCTCCATTGTATAGTTTTGCCTCTTTTGTCAAAAATGAGGTGTCCACAGGTGCATAGATTTATCTCTGGGCTTTCTATTTTGTTACATTGATCTATATTTATGTCTTTGTGCCAGTACTATACTATCTTGAGGACTGTAATTTAATAGTATAATCTGAAGTCAGGAAGGTTGATCCCTCCAGTTGCATTCTTCTTTCTCAAGACTGCTTTGGCTATTTGAGTTTTTTTGTGTTTCCATACAAATTGTGAAATTATTTGTTCTAGTTCTGTGAAAAATACCATTGGTAGCTTTACAGGGATTGTGTTGAACCTATAGATTGTTTTGGGTAATATACTCATTTTCACTATATTGAGTCTTCCAATCCACGGACATGGTATTTTTCCCCATTTATTTGTGTCATCTTTGATTTCTTTCATCAGTGTTTTATAGTTTTCTATATATAGGTCTTTTGTTTCTTTAGGTAAATTTATTCCTAAATATTTTATTCTTTTCATTGCAATGGTAAATGGAACTGTTTCCTTAATTTCTCTTTCTGTTTTTTTCATTGTTATGTATTGGAATGCAAGAGATTTCTGTGTATCAATTTTATATTCTGAAATTTTACTATATTCATTGATTAGCTCTAGTAATTTTCTGGTGGTATCTTTGGGGTTTTCTATGTAGATGATCATGTCATCTGCAAACAGTGAGTTTTACTTCTTTTCCAATCTGGATTGCTTTTATTTCTTTTTCTTCTCTGATTGCTGTGGCTAGGACTTCCAAAACTATATGTATAGCAGTGGTGAGAGTGGACACCTTGTCTTGTTCCTGATTTTAGAGGAAATGCTTTCAGTTTTCACCATTGAGGATAATGTTTGCTGTTGGTTTGTCATATAGTATATGGCTTTTATTATGTTGAGTTATGTTCCATATATATATATATATTCACACACACACACACACACACATATAGAGAGAGAGACCATATTTTCTTTATACAGTCAACCTGTCAATAGACATTTAGGTTGTTTCCATGTCTTGGCTATTGTGAATAGTGCTGCTATGAATATAGGGATGCATGTGTCTTTTTGAATTATAGTTTTGTCTAGATATGTGCTCAGGAGTGGGATTGCTCAATCAAATGGAAACACTATTTCTAGGTTTTTGAGGAACCTCTGTACTGTTTTCCAGGGTGGCTGGGCCAATAGTGGATGTACCACATTCCAACCCTAGTGTAGGAGGGCTCCCTTTTCTCCACAACTTCTCCAGCATTTGTTATTTGAAAAATTTTTAATGATGGCCATTCTGATCAGTGTGACGTGGCACCTCATTGTAGGTTTGACCTGCAGTTCTCTAATAGTGATATTGAGCATCTTTTCATGTGCTTGTTGGCCACCTGTATGTCTTTGGATAAATGTCTACTTAGATCATAAGCCCATTTTTTGATTGTGGTTGTTTCTTGTTGTTGTTGTATGAGCCATTTGTATATTTTGGAAATTAAGCCCTGTCAGTTGCATCATTTGCAAATATTTCCTTCCACAGTGTAGGTTGTCTTTTCATTTTGTTTATGGTTTCTTTTGCTGTGTAAAAGCTTGTAAGTTTGATTAGGTTCTATTTGTTTACTTTGCTTTTATTTCTGTTGCCTTGGGAAACTGACCTAAGAAAACATTGGTTTATGTCAGAAAATGTTCTCTTCTAGGAGTTTTATGGTGACCGGTCTTGTCTTTAAGCCATTTTGGGTTTATTTTTGTATATGGGGTGAGGGTGTGTCCTAGCTTCATTCATTTGCATGTGGCTGTCCAACTTTTCCAGCACCACTTGCCAAAAAGATTGTCTTTTTCCATTGTATATCCTTACCTCCTTTGTTCAAGATTAATTGACCATAGGTGTGTGGGTTTATTTCTGGCTCTCTATTCTGTTCCATATATATCCATTTTGTGCTAGTACCATGCTGTTTTGGTTATTGTAGCTTTGTAGTATTGTCTGAAGTCTGAGAGGTTATACCTCCTGTTTTGTTATTTTTCCTCAGGATTACTCTGGCAATTCTGGGTCTTTTAAAGATTTTATTGAAGTATAATTTACTTACAATGTTGTGTTAATTTCTGCTGTATAGCTAAGTGATTCAGTTACATATGTGTGTGTGTTTCCACATTCTTTTTCATTATGGTTCATCCCAGGATATTGAATATAGTTCTGTGTGCTATATAGCAGGACTTTGTTGTTTAGCCATCCTATATATAATAGTTTGTATCTGCTAATCTCAAACTCTCAATCCTTTCCTTCCCCACCAGCTCTTCCCACTGGCAACCACAAGTCTGTTCTCTATTTCTGTTTCAAGGATATGTTCATTTGTGTCATAAATATTTTAGATTCCACGTGTAAGTGATACCATATGGTTATGAGGCCAGTAATAGGCTGATACCAAAATCAGACAAAAACATCATGAGAGAATTACTGACTAACATTTCTTGTGAATACAGGCGCAAAAATTCTCAACAAAATACTAGCACACCAAACTTAGAAACATTATAAAGAATTACACACCAAAGCCAAGTGGGATTTATACAAAAAAGGCAAA
The DNA here is from genome assembly GCF_000754665.1 of Bison bison bison. Taxonomy (NCBI): domain Eukaryota; kingdom Metazoa; phylum Chordata; class Mammalia; order Artiodactyla; family Bovidae; genus Bison; species Bison bison. Next base: position 8,724,956 of record NW_011494869.1, on the reverse strand, counting down.
TTTAACATCCAAAATTGAGTTAACACAATACATTATATTAATAGAATAAAGGATAAAATCAATATGATCATCTCAATAGATGTAGGAAAAGGATTTGAAAAAATCAACACTCCCTCATGATTTTTTTTAAAAAGTCAATAAACTAGGAATAGAAAATAATTTCCTGAATCTGATAAAGGATATCTATGAAAAACCCACAGCTACTAAAACTTAGTGGAGAAAAACAGGATACTTTGTCCCCTAAAATGAGAAAGAAGGCAAGGATGACTGCTTTCATTGTTTCTGTTCAACATCATACCAGAGATTCTATGTGGGGCATGAGGGTAAGAAAAAGAAATCAAAAGCATTCAGATTAGACAGGAAAAGTCAAAGTATATTTGAAGGTAATCTTATACATAGAAAACCTTGAGGAATTTACTTAATATTAAAACCCATTATAAGTAGCAAATTAATTTAACAAAGTTCCAGGATATAAGAGCAATATGCTAAAAATTAATTGTATTTCTGTACACTATGAAATATCTGAAAATGAAATTAATAACTCAATAATAAAAAATCCAAATTTAAAAAGTGGCCAAATTGTCTGAATGTGTATTTCTCCAAAGAAGATACACAAATCTCAATAATCACATGAAAAATGTTCATGTCGTTAGTAATTAGGGAATACAAATCAAAACCACAATAAGATACCACTTCATACCCAGTAGGATGGTTATAATAGAACAGCAATTAGCAAGTGTTGGCAAAGATATGAAGAAATGGGAACTCTTATACAGTGCCAGTGGGAATGTGAAGTGATGCAGTCACTTTAGAAAAGAGTTTGACATTCCCTTAAACAGTTAAACATAGAATTGTCATATGACCCAACAATTCCACTATTAGGTAGATACATAAGTACATATATCCAGACAAAAATCTGTATATGAATGTTCATAGCAGCATTATTCACAAAGCCAAAAAGTGGAAACAAACAAGTGTTCAACAGAAAATGAATGGATGAATAAAAGGTGATATACTCTTGTGATAAAAAGCAATGAAAAGGGATGAAGTTTTGATACATGCTATAGTCTGGATAAACCTTGAAAACATATCCTAAGTGTAAGGTCAGGAGAAAAAAAATGTATTACATGATTTCATTTATGTGAAATGTCCAGAATAGGTGAATCCATAGAGACAGGAAATGGGTCAATGGTTATCCTAAAACTGGGAGATAATAAAGACTGCTAAAGAGGTAGGGGGTTTCCTTTTTGGAGGGATAAATGGGTTTTGAAATTCAGACTGTGGTGATGGTTACACAATTTCATACTAAAAACTCTTGAGTTGTGTATTTTAAATTGGTGAACTATATGATAAGTAAATTGTATCTAAATAAAGCATTTTAATTTTTTAAGAAAAGGGACAATGAATTGAAAATTCAAAGATGAATTGGTCCACACTTGGGCAGTGGGGCTGGTATTATGAAAATGTTTCTTTACACCTGTGAGACTCCAGATTATTTTCCTGTTTCAATACTCATTTTTCAATGAAGTAAAATCAACCCTTTTATTCTTCCATGGAAATTTGTATTACATGTAAATCACCATTCTGCTCTAAAATATAGGAAACTATCTCATTATAAATGGTATGTCTATCCCTAAACTAATAGCTGGAAACAGATGAAAAGCATGTTTTGAAATGTTAGAAATAATTAAAGTAATGGAAAGATGTATTTATAACATCAGCAACCTTGATGCCAAAATGAGAAAATTATCTGTAAAGTGATTTGACAGGGCTGGATCAATAAAATAGTTTTAAAGCTATAAATGTGTCTGTGTGTGTATATATTATACTATATTCACTCTACATATTCAGTATTATTTAGTTTCTTTATATAGCAAACTGCAAACTTTTATCTTAGAATGTGCTAGCTCCAAAAGTGAATGTTAACTCAGTGACTTCGTTCATAGAGCTTGAATGTGACTTTTTTTTTCATTAGGATTCATTTGGGAACAAACTGTTGACTCAAACTTAAGCCATGTAGACCTTTTCTAGAACTGTTCTAGGAAGCTAACTAATAATCAAGTATAATTCATACCAGAAAAGAAAGGGGAAAAAAAAACATGTATTGGTGTTGATTCACAGATAAGATCCTTCTGGAGTGCATGATGGTCTGTGTATGGTCACCTGGAGTCTTTGCAGTTACCATAAAACTTGTGGTTACCCTCTTCTGACCTTTTTAAATGAGCCGACAGGCCAGCTCCAGATCACACTGGGATGTCATAAAGGCCCCTATGGTGTCTTGCTTTTGGAATTTCTCTGCACCATCTCCTATCAGCATGATCCTCTTCCTAAGCTTTTCTAAGCTAAATGCCTCTCTTCCAATTCCATGCCTTAGCCTCACAGCTTTATTCGATTTGAGACTCTGGACTCCTTCCATACATTTCTACCAGTCTGTGATATGCCTGGGAACTGTCAATGGGTGACATTTATACCCCAGAACTTCTTACCCTTCTCACAGGATAAAGGTAATGAGTTGGTATTATTAAGCACACAATGTCAACTGAGACTGGCATAATTGCTTTGTATAGATTAATTTTATTTTTATTTAATTTTTATATGCCAATTTATGCATTTATTTTTATTGATTTTTGGCTGTGCTGATTCTTCATTGCTGTGTGTGGGCTTTTCTCTAGTTGCGCTAAGCAGGGGCTTAGCTAGTCACGGCACATGGGTTTCTCATTGTGGTGACTTCTCTTGTTGCAGAGCACAGGTTCTAGGGCACATGAGCTTCAGGATTTGAGGATTGTGGGCTCAGTAGTTGTGGCTCGCAGGCTTAGTTGCTCTGTGGCATGTGGGATCTTCCCAGACCAGGGGTCTAACTGGTGTCCCCTATGTTGCAAGGTAGATTCTTAACCAGTGGACCATCAGGGAAGCCCTAATATAGATTAACTTTCAATCTTCATGGCCATTTTCTTCCTTGGGATTTCAGCAGACATACTCTATATGTTGTAGGGTCTTGTATACAATTACTCGGCTAATATGGGCAGAATTCAAGTACTTCACTCCTGTATCAGGGATATTTCTCTCAGCCTGGACAAAGAATACCTGTAAGACCACCTATAAGATTACACACACAGATTATCTGGCCCCAGCCCAGACCAACTGAATGAGACCAGGTGAATGAGAAGGTGGTACTCAGAATCCTGGGCTTCCCTGGCTCAGGGGTAAAGAATCTACCTGCAATACAGGAGATGCAGGTTCCATCCCAGGGTTGGGAAGGAGGGCATGGCAACACACTCCAGTATTCTTGCCTGGAGAATCCTATGGACAGAGGAGTGTGGCAGGCTACAGTCCATAGAGTTGCAAAGAGTCAGACACAACTGAAGTGACTTAGCACACATGCACCCAGAATCTTAATATGCCACAAGGGATTCTGATTCACATAAGTTTAAACACCATTGCATCTTTCTTCCTTGAGCATTTCATACAGCATTTCAGCAATTTCCTGAAAAGATTCACATCCCCTAATGGCCAGAATGCACATTACCAGCATCATTTCCACTGTGGATAGGGAAAGATGTTCTTCTCTTCCCAATCCATATTTGTTATATTGTTGATGATCCATTATGTTCCAAAAAAATCCAAAAGGGAAAACAAAACAAAACACAGGTTCCTCCGTGTGTCTGCAGCACCTCTTGACTAAGAGAATGAGCGCAAAAATCTGGTTTTTACTAGTCCTTATTAAAACATACACAGAGGATCCTCACTCCCCAACAACTCAGATGGCTTAGCTGCAACCTTGTTCCAGATCCGCTCTACCCTTGTGCTGATGAATTGGGTATCCAATCACGGTCCTCCTGTTCCTATTTCAGACACGAAGATGCATAGCCATGGAGAGATGGCAGTAGTCTTCCTACTCTTGAGAAAAAGGTGCCTCAAAAAGGGGCAGGGGTTGTTTTATCATTGTTGATCTGTACAAGTTCTTTATATATTTTGGATTTTAACACCTTATAGGATATATGATTTGCAAGTATCTTCACCAATTCAGTAGGTTTCCTTTTGTTGATGGTTTCCTTTGCTATGCAGAAGACCCATGTGTTTATTTTTGCTTTTGTTACCCTTCCCCAAGGAGACGTATCCAGGAAGATGTTGCTAAGACCAATGTCAAAAAAGCATACAGCCTATGTTTTCTTCTGGTTTTGTGGTTTCAGTCTTAACATTCAAGGCTTTAATCCATTTTGAGACGATTTTTGTGTACCATGTGAGATAGTGGTCTAGTTTCATTCTTTTCCCTGTGGTACTGACAGCTAGAAACTAAATTTTTGGTGGTAAGCATGTTGTATACACAGAAGTTAACATGTGTACACATATGTTGTACATCATAGAACTTATATCATGTTATAAACCAACATAAAACATAAGGTTATAAATCACTTCAATTAAGCATTACTTTTTTTTTTTAAAGATTTTGCTTTTGGTGTGGTCCATTTTTAGTATTTGTTACAATACTGATTCTGTTTTACATTTTGGTGTTTTTTTTTTTTTTTTGGCTGTGTGGCATGTGAGAGCTTAGCTCCCAGACTAGGGGTTGAACCCACACCCCCTGCAATGGAAGCCAAAGTCTTAATCACTGGCCCACCAGAAAGTCCCTAAACATTAACTGAAAAAATAAAATTAAAAGGAAATGTGCACAAAAAAAAAAAAAAAAGGAAAGGGGTAAAGTTTTATTGGGTGCTTGGTAAAAAGGGCTTGTTTAGGATTTAGCTCATTAGTTGTATGTACTGTTCCCAGATTCAGTCTTCACCAATGCCCAGCACAATGCTTGCTAATGGTAAGTCAGTTGATATTTGCTGGATGGATGAGTCAAGATACTAATCAGCCTTGTGCAACTATCAGAAGTAGAAGAGTTTGAGAGACTTGATTCATACCTGTCCTTCTCCTTTTACAGATGAGAAAACACCTTCATCAGTCAGAACTCAACTCCTTTTCCAAAAGGAGGCGGTCACCCCATTTCTTCCTCCTCATTTCAGAACACTTGGCTGAAGGTATGTTTTCCCATCCAAGTTAAGGTCTCTATGAGTCTCTGACCTTTTATAGATTTCTCAGCTTTAATATTGTTTCCCCAGATCACTGTGGCTTCAGGCCAAGGCTATTTTTCCTTTGACTCTTTGCTGCTGCTGCTAAGTCGCTCTTTACTTGATACTAATAACTGCCATATGCCTGAGAAAGAAAAACAAAAGGCACACTTATGGAGAAAAAGGAGAGTGTTCATTGAAAGACAAGTGGAGAGAAGAGAAAAGTGCAGAAGATAATTTTTAAGGAAAAAAAAAACCACTGAGCTAAAAGCATGAAGCCTTAGAACACCCCTTCTCAGGGTAAAGTTTCATTCTCACTGATATGACAAACATTTTCCCAACAGAAGAAGTTTAGCACATTATATAAATACCCCAATACGCATATGCAGCGGTAGTAATAATTAGTTTTCTCCCCCTTTCATCTCCGTTGTTTCTGCCCACACACATTTCCTATTTCGAGCTTTGGTGTAACAAATGCATCTTTCAAACTGGAAGCCCACGCCTTGTTTGCACAAACACAGGTCTCTTTATCGCCACGTGCAGTCCCTCCAGCTCGCGGAACTGAACAATGAGGCATTTTCCTCTCTCCCCGGCCCCAGAGCTCTGACAGAATTCATTTAATTTCCATGGAAAATGTAATCTGAAGATAATAATAGGTCATTCGCAGCAATATCACTCCACCCGCCCAGATCACCCGTTGTTGTGCTAATTGTGGGATAATGTAATAGACAGCCGAGGCCTGCGGATGGAATTAGACGGGGCATTTTGTTTTTTGTGATGCTATGAAGGAGGATATAAGAGAAGGTGTCAGCAAATGCTATAGGCATTGTTCCCCTTTTGTAAAATGACTTGAGTCTCCTTGTACATGGCGCATCTTTGATATTCTTGATGTCACCTGCAAAATTCAAGGGTTTTGGTATTTCACTGGGCATCTTTGGACCACTCAAATGCTCCACCTAAGCAGATGAAGTGAGTTCTTGAGAAACTGGGAGGAGCCAAATGATGGCTTGGGCAGGTGCTAATCACCTAATCTATCATTCTTGTTGTGAAATACTTAAAAAGTATCAATCACCTCTGAAATTCCTCCTTCCAAGCTCAAAAGAGAAGCAGAGGCTCTTTCTGTGCAGAATGACTTTCTTTCCTCAGCATAGAAGCCTACACTCACTCACCCGTGCTAACGTTCTCTCTCTTTTTTTATTGAGCTACGTGTGTGTGTGTGTGTGAAAGTAGCTCAGTCACGTCCAACTCTTACTCCGTGGACTATACAGTCCATGGAATTCTCCAGGCCAGAATACTGGAGTGGGTAGCCCTTCCCTTCTCCGGGGGATCTTCCCAACCCAGGGATCAAACCCAGGTCTCCCGCATTGCAGGTGGATTCTTTACCAGCTGAGCCACGAGAGAAGCCCCTTATTGAGCTATAATTGACACATAACATTCTTTTGTTTTTGAGTTTGCAAAGTCAGGAGCTATCACAGAATCATGAAAAGTGGGTCCAAAGATGACTAAGGTTAACACACTAATTATTTATTTCATGACTTTTTTTTCTCTTCTAACAAAGATCATTCATAATCATTGTAAATTATTTGAAAAGGGTTGAAGAAAGCAGAAACGAGCCCACCCGTCAGAGAATTCCCTCAGGGCAGATAGTAAAGGCAGAGGAAATGATTCTCCTCAGAACTGACAGTAGAAAGGGCAGGAGGGTGTGTTTACAATGAGATTTGGAAGCTGATACATGTGTGTGTGTGTCTGTGTCCATCCCTCTTAGCTGTCTGCATCACTGATGGGTGGTGTCTGACCCATGCTCACTGGATGATGCGGGGATGGGATGACTCAGGCAGGACCTCCCAGCTCTTCTCCTGCCAGGAAGCAGAGGGCCTGCTGGGTTGACTCAAAGGGCTTAAGTCCAGATTGTCAGGCTCTGATGAGGAAGACAGCTGGCCATTCCCTTCTCTCATTGTTCAGCCTGGTTGAGGTATGTGAGGAGACAAAATATACCCACACGCTGGGGAAACAGACAGAGATGGAGAAGCTCAGAAATGCTGGGAGATAGGACAAGAGAGAGAGAGCCCCAGAGAGCAGACAGCTCAGAAAAAGGCAGGGAAGGAGAGAAAGAGTGGTAACAGGAAGAGGGGACAGGGAGAGAGGAGCAAGACAGAGACAAAGAGTGAAGGGCACAGAGGGAAAGGCCGTGAAAATAAAAGACAGGCGAGGAGGACTGAAAGAGACAGAGCAGAATGAGAGAGAAGGCAGAAACCCACAGGAGTGCTGGGGGCTCCGAGAAGAAGAGGCGAGTCTGTGAGCAGACTGCGCCCGAGGCTGACGGCCGCGGGTGAGGGTAGGTGTGAGGGCGTGTGAACGAGGGTGTACGAGTGAGTGTGGATGACAATGCTGCAGGTGTGTGCGAATACGTGTGTGCACATGTGATGGGGGTGTGTGTGTGGAAGGAGCCTCCGACAGGCACGGGATTTGAAGCTCTCTGACTTACAGGATGCCCTCTGCCTCACCCGCCCCTCACTACCTCAGACACCTCTGTAAGCGCCCAAAAGAGCTTTGCTTTTTGTTCTTCCTCTCTTCCTGGAAAGGAACCAGCTCTTCCAGTCATTTCGTCAGCAGCTGGGGACTCTGTGGTTTATTGCTTCACACCCTGGGACATGGCAGGGGGTCACTCTGGAGGGGAATCCTGCAGGCCCGAAAGCGGTCAGAGGGGAGGGTGCTGGGGTCTATTGCAGGGTCAGGCTCAGCTTCCACAGGCAGCAAGCACTAAACTGGGTTTCTGGCTCTGAGGTCTCTGACAGAGGAAGGGTCAGTCCTGACCCGGCAGATAGATTAGGGTTAGTTATGTCCATGGATGTATGGACTCAGTGTATGTTCCCCACCCAGGAGGGCAGCCTATGGTCCATGAGCAGAGGATAGCAGCATCAGATGGAGGGACACTGGATCCTGGGCACAAAGACCAGTAGAGAGTTCTAGAAGCCAACATGGGGTGGGATTGTTGTTGTTCAGTAGCCAAGTCATGTCCAACTCTTTGCGACCCCATGAACTGCAGCACGTCAGGCTGCCCTGTCCTTCACTATCTCCCAGAGTGTGCTCCAACTCATGTCCACTGAAGGGTGGTGAATCGAAAGTTATGTGTATGGGCAAGGACTCTGAGGGTGAAGGGACGTGGAGGAGATCCAAGATGGAATCATGGGGCTGCCAACAGGTGGAGCTGGGCTTCTCCACTCCAGGTCACTGCGGGGGACTTCGTTCAAAGTCTCACAAGACTGAGCTGGAGCCTCCTGCCTGTGAAAGTTGTCTTGAGCCCTGGACAGGGGTGGACCCATCTGTGAAGAATGGAGGGAAGAGAGTCCAACCTGGTCCCTGCCCTGTACATGGGAGACAAAGGCACACACACATGTATACACTCACATGTGTAAAGGTACACACACACACACACACCCCCTCTCTCTCTCTCAGAATGATTAACTTTATATCCTTGCTGTTCAAAGTGTGGTCCATGGCCCAGCAGCATCAGCATAACCTGGATGTGAGTTATAAACTCAGACTCTCAGACCCCATCACAGACATACTGATCATGACCCGTGCCTTAGCAAAAGCACTTTAAAGTCTGAGAGCAGTACTCCATGTGGCAGGGGATCAGGAAGAGCTGCGTGGGGGTGCTCAACAATTTGATGAGTTGGACATCACTTTCTTTGTCCTATAAGTAAGGACAAGGAAGTTTTTAAAAAGATTCTGTCTTAGTAGCCCAAGACAGCGTAGCTATGAAATGACAGAAATTTGGTCTCAAACTCAGGCGTAATGACTCAAACTTAAACTTGGTAAGCCAAGACAACCACTTACTCATGCTTCTGTGTGCTAAGCCCAGCACTGAGCACTTGATTATATCCATTACCTACCTGGATTCACACAGCCACCAGATACCACATATTTTCCCCAGTTCACAGATAAAGAAACAATAGACTTAGAGACATCAGTGTTTTTTTCCCAAAACCAACCAGCTGGCTGATGGCAGAGCTGGGATTCAAGTACACAAGTGTCTCACCCCTAAGCCTGGGTTTTATTTTTGATTCTGTTTTGTACTGCCCAGCGGCTGCCCACTATACCTTTCTGCTTCATTTTCTAAAGATGCAAAACCTGTGCTGGTCTCAACTGCCTTTGTGTCCCCCTCTCTGGTCACAGCCAGCCTCCAGGCGCCAGGCCGATGCGAGCAGGGAAGACCACTGAAGTCACATGAGGAGGGCATGTAGCAGACAGATCTGGACCCATGCTGCTCAACAGCCCTGGAAGGAGGGACTCCTGATCAGCATTTGGAACCCAGCTGTGGGGTCAGAACTAGAAATGTGTGTTCTTTATGCCCGAGTCACACAGTTTAATGCCTTCCCATGGCCTCAGTCTGGACCCCCTGGAGCCTCCAGCCTGGGAAAAGCTCAAGGAAATCAGGTTCCCAGAACATCTTCAAGCTTCCTGATAGCAGTATGTCTGGGAAGACAGTCTGCATGACTGTTTCTCTCATTACAGCAGGATGTTTTTCAGCCCCCTGCCCCTCCAGCTCAGTGTTCTCTACTGTGTGCAGACTCCAGGTAGCATTCCCTGTCCTTACGAGCTATTACCTTAGATGCAGGCAGCCACGCATCCCTGCCCTCCTTTGCTGATCTGCAGTGAGCTGACACAAAGAATGCAGGGGGACCTTCTAAGAACTTTTGTTATCTGAGTTCCAAACTCCCTGAGCCCTGTGTGAGTGCAGAGGGAGCTCCCCAAAATGCAAACCACACTTGCCAAGATGGAGGAAGGTTGGATCATGCCATTGAACAAGGACTAACGAAGTCCCCAAATCACATCCAGTCAGGTGACTCTGAAAATATCCCTGGATCCTAACAGCTCCCTCAAGGACACAAGTATCTGCAAATCTCGGCGACTCGGTTTTGATGTTCTGAATCGACTGTCTTTCATCTCTTGGGTTCAGCCAGCCCTGGGGCAGGCTGGAGGCCTGGGCTCTGCTCTGCTGAGTGGAGCACATTCCTAATAAGGCAGGTGTCGGCCCGGGAGAAAATATCATTACTGATGGTTTGTGAAGGAGGAAAGGCTCACATGTGGGGTGGGCTGGGAAGGGAGATGCTGTCTGCCAAAGGGGTTGGTGGTCTGATGAGATGTCCCTGTGCCCCAGAATGGCTGATGGAGACTCAGGAAGCCAGAGCCTGCCTTTCTGTCTCTGCGTTGGGGAGCAACAACTCAGGATGAAAAGTGAGGTTCAGGGTCACCTGTCAGGTACAGGAGTTTTTAAGGAAAGCGGGCCCCATTTGCCTGCACTCGCTGTAAAAGTGCGACAGGACAAGGCAGAGTTGGTGACTGCAGGCAGGTTAGCCCGCAAAGGAAAACATGGCTTTGAGCTCCACGAATGCTTTTGATATTAGAGAAGCCTCTTGGTAGCTGTGACTTTAAGTGGAGATTGTTCCCTAGAGACAAATCAAGCTGAAATTTGCAAGAGCTCAGGGGCAGAAGGAAGAAAATTGTTTCAGCTGGGAGGCTTTATATCTGTGAGTCCGGGATGGAGTCAGAAGTGGAGAAAAGGGTGGGCAGGCTGGGAGCCCTGTGGGTCAGAGGGAGGGTTGAAGAGACGTGCCAAGCCAGAGGTCACCCCTTCCCAAGGGGAGGGTGTCTTTGGGGACTGCGGGCAGAAAAGAACAGGCATGATTCCGAATGGAGACTCCCAGGTTGAAGAACCCCAAACCAGGAATGTCCCAGCTTCTCCCTTAGCCAACCTGACCCCGAGGATAAAAGTGTTTTGGTGTTTACTTTTTCTAACTGAACGATTTACATACAACAGTTGTTTTGTTTTGTTTTGTTTTTACGGGTGCAGCTGATTTGAGTTTTGCAAACAGATCACTCATGTAACTAGTGTCCCGGTCAAAATACAGAACATTTCCCCGTCACCCCAGAGTGGTTCCCCTCTGCCCCTTCGAGCCAGTATTCACCCCACTTCCCTTGCAGGGACAAACACTGATTTCTGTCATCACAAGGTGAGTTCTGCTTGTTCTAGAGCTTCATTTAAATGGAGTGTGTGTTCCTCGGTTCTTTGTCTCGTCACAACAAAGATTTGGAGTGACGGACATTAAAGCCCCCTCAGCGTGTCACAGCTTTTGGGTCTTGGATAGACCGTGTTATAGCTCTCAGGTCTCGAAAGGACCATGTTATAGCTCTTAGACAAACCAGTGTTACAGCTCAGTGTTACAGCTCTATTTTATTTAGAAGATAGCAGGAAAATCCATCTTCGAGGCATGAGGGCACGTCGATCCAAAGACAAGAAGAGAAGAGCGCCCCAGCGCACTCACGCGAGACAGAGCTAGCTTTGGCTCCTCTTTTTATATGTTTACCTCTCCCTGGGCCTGTCCTGTGTAAATTGGGCCAGCCAGGAGTGTTGTTTGTTTTACCTGAGGTCCTCACTCCGGTCCTCAGACCTTCCTTTGTTCTATTTTCGCGGGCTTTTCCCTTCTTTGTCCTTTAGCCACCGCCATTCTGGACTCCTTTTCCCTATTCTACCTACCTAACAGAATCATACAGTATGCTTTTCGGTCTGACTTCTTTCTCCCAGAAGAATGATTTTACATTGTCTCTGCTGTAGTGTGCAATAAAAATTGGTTCTGTTTTATTGCCGAATAGTATTTTATTATAAGAATGTATCACAGTTAATCCATTTACTTGTAGGTGGACACTGGGGTTGATAACAGCTTGGGCGATAACAAGTAAAGCTATGAACATTCCTGTACAGTTGTTGTGGAAATAATCATGCATTCATTTCACTTGGCTAAAGAGGAGTGAGATTTCTGAGTCACAGGGTAGCTGTATCTTTACCTTTATAAGCATCTACCAAATTATTTCTCAACACAGCTGAACCATTTTGTATTCCCATCAAATTGCAAGATGCCCCCCATGCTTACCAATCCCCTGGTATTGTCAGTCTTTTTAACTTTAGCTGTTCTGATGTCAGTCTACAAAGTGATATCTCCCAGTGGTTTTAATTTGTACTTCTCTAATGACTAATTGTGTGATACATCTTCTCATATACTTATTGGCTATATGTGTATTATTTTACAAATCATTTGTCCATTTTCTTAATGGGCTACTGTTTTATTAATGAACTGCATGAATTCTTGTATATCCTAGATAAAATGCTTCCATTGCAAATGTGTTTACCAGCCTGATGTATTTTTTTTTTACTTTTATTCAAGAACAGATTTTAATTTTACTAAAGTTTATTTTTTTATTTCCTTTTATGATGAGTGCTATTTGGGTCCCAGCTAAGAAATTTGCATCTCCTTTAAGGCATGAAGATATTCTCTTACATTTCTTCCAGAAGTTACCTAGTTTTAGCTGGTATGCTAGGTATACTATCCATCTCATATTAACTTTTGTGAATGGTATGAGTAAGGATTGAGTTTTCCCATTTTTTTTTTCAACTCAAGAGTCTCTCCTTAGTTTGCAGGAAAAAGTAAAACCGGGCTGCAGTGCTCTGAAGGCATCTAGTAAATAACTGATCTAATACTGTTTTTTGTTTGTTTTAAGAGCTGTTAGAGGGACTTCCCTGGGAGCCCATTGGTTAACATTTCACTTTCTAATGCAGAGGTGCAGGTTTGATCCTGGTTGGGGAGTTAACGTTCCACATGAACCACATCTGGAAAATCAGAACATCAACCACAGAAGCAATGTTGTAACAAGTTCAGTAAAGACTTTGGAAATGGTTCACTTCAAAGAAAAAAAAAATCTTAAAAAAAAAGTTGTTAGAAACATCTTCCAATATTATTTCTTGAAGACCTTCCTTTCCCCAGTGAGTTGCCTTGACGTCTATATGTATGAATTTATTTACAGATTCTCCATTTGGTAATGCTTGATTGATTTGTCTGTCCTCATCATTACAATAACACACTCTTCATTACTGAATTCTTTTAAGTCTTAACATTCAGATACTGTAAGTCTTCTATCTTCTTTATCCAAGATAGTTTTGGCTCCTTTGTATTTACATAAAAATTTTAGAATCCACTAATCAATTAGTACAAATAGGCTTGTTGGAATTTTAATAAGAAAGACATTAATTTTATAGAACAATGAGGAGGGGAAGACATCTTACAGTGCTGAATCTTCCAATCCATGAACATGGTGAATCTTTTACTTAGGTCTTTCCCGCCTCCCCCCACCCCCACAACAGTGTTTTGTAGTTTACAGCATAAAACCTGACATATAAAGTTATATCCTCAAATACTTTCTTGATGTTGTAGATTGTATTACTTTATATTTCATTTTCTAATCTCTATATTCATTATCAGTTGCTGTACAATACACCTTCCAACAGGGCTCAAAAAATCAGTCATCATTTATTTCCCCTCATAGTTTCTATCAGTCAGAGATTTGGAACTGATTAGATGGGAAGTTTCAACTCAAGAGTCTCTCCTAAGTCTGCAGGAAAAAGTAAAATCAGGCTGCAGTCATCTGAAGGCTTGACCCTAACTAGGTGAGCTCATCACACATAAGCTCCTCACAAAGCTGGTGGTTTGATGCTGATCACTCTCCTTGTGTGAGCCTCTCTGTGGGGTTGGTTGGCCGTCTTCGTATCAGGGTAGCTGGCTCCCTCCACAGAGAGTGATCCAAAAGACTGAGCAAAAGCTGCAATGCCTTTTGTGACCTGGCCTTAGAAACTACACAGTCATTTTTGCTTATCCTACCAGTCACTTAAGGCAGCCCTGATTCAGTGTCTGCAGAGACTGTGTGCTGGGCTTAGTCACTCAGTCAGGTCCAACTCTTTGCAACCCCATGGACTGCAGCCCGCCAGATTCCTCTGTCCATGGGGATTCTCCAGGCAAGAATACTGGAGTGGGTTGCCAAGCCCTCCTCCAGGGGGTCTTCCCAACCCAGGGATCCAACCTGGATCTCCTGCATTGCAGACGGATTCTTTACCGTCTGAGCCAACTAGACAGGGAGTAAATAGTGGGAAGCAAGGGGTCACTAAAAATCATTTTAGAAACTAGATGCCAATCCCATCAATAGAAATAGAACTGATTCCTCTATGTTGATTTGCATTCTGTGACCTTGCTACGTGGACATTAATTTTAGTAGGTTTTTTCTTTTTAAGATGTCTTAGGATTTTCTTTGTAAACGAAATCATGTCATCTGTGCATAAAGATTTTTCTTTCTAATGTAGCTTATTTTTCTTGCTTTAGTGCACTGGCTAAAATATGCAGCACAATGTTGAACAGAAATGGTATGAACAGAAACCCTGTCTTCTCTCCAATCTCAAGTAGAACATCCAGTATTTCTCCCTAAAGTATAATGTTGGTTATACCTCATGTCTTTTATTAGCTTGAAAAAAATTTCTTTCTATTTCTAGATTGCTGAGGTCTTTTTTTTTTTTTTTACCCCCCTTCCATGATCACTCATGGGAACTGAATGTTGTCAATGCTTTTCCTGCATCTATTAAGGTAGTCATGTAATTTTTCTCTTTATTTTGCTAATGGGTTAAGTTACATTGGTTTAACATGCCTACATCAATCAATCTTGACTACCTGGAATAAATCCCAATGATGCATTACTCCTTTTATATATTTCTCGGTTAATCTTCTAGTATACTTTTAAGTATGCATTTATAACCATGATGGACAGTGAACCATAATTTTATTTACTAATAATATGTTTGTCAGGTTTTGGTATCAGAGTAATGATGATCTTATGAAACAAGTCAGATATGCTCCCTGAGCCTCTGTTTTCTGAAAGAGTTTGTGTGAGATTCATGCTATTTCTTCCTAAAGCATTTTATAGAATTTACCAGAGTAACTGTATGAATCTAGGGTTTTCTTGTAATCTTCCCCCCTAATTTGATTTCTTTAAAACCTATCAGTTTAGTTCAGTTGCTCAGTCATGTCCAACTCTTTGCAACCCCATGAATCACAGCACGCCAGGCCTCCCTCTTCATTACCAACTCCCGGAGTTCACTCAGACTCACATCCATCGAGTCAGTGATGCCATTAGCCATCTCATCCTCTGTCATCCCCTTCTCCTCCTGCCCCCAATCCCTCCCAGCATCAGAGTCTTTTCCAATGAGTCAACTCTTCGCATGAGATGGCCAAAGTACTGGAGTTTCAGCTTTAGCATCATTCCTTCCAAAGAAATCCCAGGGCTGATCTCCTTCAGAATGGACTGGTTGGATCTCCTTGCAGTCCAAGGGACTCTCAAGAGTCTTCTCCAAAACCACAGTTCAAAAGTATGAATTCTTTGGCATTCAGCTTTCTTCACAGTCCAACTCTCACATCCATTCATGACCACTGGAAAAACCATATCCTTGACTAGATGGACCTTAGTTGGCAAAGTAATGTTTCTGCTTTTGAATATGCTATCTAGGTTGGTCATAACTTTCCTTCCAAGGAATAGGCATCTTTTAATTTCATGGCTGTGCAGTCACCATCTGCAGTGATTTTGGAGCCCAAAAAAATAAAGTTTGACACTGTTTCTACTGTTTCCCCATCTATTTGCCATGAAGTGATGGAACCAGATGCCATAATCTTCATCTTCTGAATGTTGAGCTTTAAGCCAACTTTTTCACTCTACAGTTTCACTTGCATCACGAGGCTTTTTAGTTCCTCTTCACTTTCTGCCATAAGGGTGGTGTCATCTGCATGTCTGAGGTTATTGCTATTTCTCCCAGCAATCTTGATTCCAGCTTGTGTTTCTTCCAGTCCAGCGTTTCTCATGATGTACTCTGCATATAAGTTAAATAAGCAGGGTGACAATATACAGCCTTGACGTACTCCTTTTCCTATTTGGAACCAGTCTGTTGTTCCACGTCCAGTTCTAACTGTTGCTTCCTGACCTGCATATAGGTTTCTCAAGAGGCAGGTCAGGCGGTCTGGTATTCCCATCTCTCTCAGAATTTTCCACAGTTTATTGTGATCCACACAGTCAAAGGCTTTGGCATAGTCAATAAAGCAGAAATAGATGTTTTTCTGGAACTCTCTTGCTTTTTCCATGAGCCAGCAGATGTTGGCAATTTGATCTCTGGTTCCTCTGCCTTTTCTAAAACCAGCTTGAACAACTGGAAGTTCATGGTCCACATATTGCTGAAGCCTGGCTTGGAGAATTTTGAGCTTAGCTTTACTAGCGTGTGAGATGAGTACAATTGTGCGGTAGTTTCAGCATTCTCTGGCATTGCCTTTCTTTGGGCTTGGAATGAAAACTGACCTTTTCCAGTCCTGTGGCCACTGCTGAGTTTTCCAAATTTGCTGGCATATTGAGTGCAGCACTTTCACAGCATCATCTTTCAGGATTTGAAATAGCTCAAATTTGGCCTTGGAGTACGGAATGAAGCAGGGCAAAGGCTAATAGAGTTTTGCCAAGAGAATGCACTGGTCATAGCAAACACCCTCTTTCAACAACACAAGAGAAGACTCTATACATGGACATCACCAGATGGTCAACACCGAAATCAGATTGATTATATTCTTTGCAGCCAAAGATGGAGAAGCTCTATACAGTCGGCAAAAACAAGACCGGGAGCTGACTGTGGCTCAGACCATGAACTCCTTATTGCCAAATTCGGACTTAAATTTAAGAAAGTAGGGAAAACCACTAGACCATTCAGGTATGACCTAAATCAAATCCCTCATGATTATACAGTGGAAGTGAGAAATCGATTTAAGGGACTAAATCTGATAGATAGAGTGCCTGATGAACTATGGATGGAGGTTAATGACATTGTACAGGAGACAGGGATCAAGGCCATCCCCATGGAAAAGAGATGCAAAAAAGCAAAATGGCTGTCTGAGGAGGCCTGAAAAATAGCTGTGAAAGGAAGAGAAGCGAAAAGCAAAGGAGAAAAGGAAAGATATAAGCATCTGAATGCAGAGTTCCAAAGAATAGCAAGGAGAGATAAGAAAGCCTTCCTCAGCGATCAGTGCAAAGAAGTAGAGGAAAACAATAGAATGGGAAAGACTAGAGATCCT
>NW_011494869.1:8694796-8707821 GCF_000754665.1 Bison bison bison | reverse complement strand
AACAGACAGGGAAAGACTAGAGATCTCTTCAAGGAAATTAGAGATACCAAGGGAACATTTCATGCAAAGATGGGCTTGATAAAGGACAGAAATGGTATGGACCTAACAGAAGCAGAAGGTATTAAGAAGAGGTGGCAAGAATACACAGAAGCACTGTACAAAAAAGATCTTCATGACCCAGATAATCACGATGCTGTCATCACTCACCTAGAGCCAGACATCCTGGAATGTGAAGTCAAGTGGGCCTTAGAAAGCATCACTATGAACAAAGCTAGTGGAGGTGATGGAATTCCAGCGGAGCTATTTCAAATCCTGAAAGATGATGCTGTGAAAGTGCTTGAAAGCTATATTGCCATTCAAAATCTTTCCTGTTTGCTTTGATATGTTGTCACTGCCAAGAAACTTGACCATTTTGTTTCAGTTGACAAATCACACAAAGTTGTTAGTTTTGTAATATTTATGGGGTTTGTTGTTATTCTCCTCTGTCATTCTGATATTAGTGTAAAATGGTCAGTTCTGTCATATTTGTAGGGTGTCTAGTGCAGAAAAAGAGGTAACACAGCATATCTGACTGCTGTCATTTGAAAGAGCTGCTTGCAAGGTTGGCCCCTGCCTAGCATCTAGAAACTTGGATTTCAGGAGGGTCCTCGTTGTCCTAAACTGTATAGACAATATGGTGCATGCTAAATATGTACTTTCCTTCTGGAATTTTTTAAAATACTTATTTGGCTGTACCAGGTCTAGTCTCAGACTGTGGGATCAAGTTCCCTGACCAGAGGTTGAAATTGGATGACCAGGAAAGTCTCCCTGGAATTTTGTTATCTGATAGACAGAGGCTGCATACGTGACCAGCCCCCCGAATCCCTGAACACTGCGTCTCTGTTAAGCTCGTCAGATGTATTACATACGCTGTCATAAGTCATTGTGGGGAAACTAAGCATGGTTTTATTTTTTAATTTGTTTTTAATTGGAGGATAATTGCTTTAGAATGTTGTGTTGGTTTCTGCCATACATCAACATGAATCCGCCACGGGTGTACACGTGTTCCCCATCCTGAACCCTCCTCCCTCCTCCCTCCCCATCCCACCCCTCTGGGCCACCACAGAGCGCCGAGCTGCGCTCCCTTTGCTGTGGGCAGCTTCCCACTAGCTGTCTGTTTCACACGCGACAGTGTATATATGTCAGTGCTGCTCGCTCCATTTGTGCCACGCTCTCCTTCACTGTGTCCACAGATCCATTCTCATGTCTGTGCCTCTGTCCCTGCCCTACAGATAGGAATGCCATCAGTGCCATTTTTGCTGGCACATTGGTTTCCTCTGAACATCACTCCATGAAATGCTTCTCTTTGTTAATTTTGTTTTATACCCTTTTGCTGTAAAACAAACAAACAAAACACTTAGCCATGAGTCTGTCTATATGCTGAGTCATCCCAGGAAACCTGGGCAGTCTGGGGACCAATAATACAGTACTGATTTCTCCTCTATCATAACAGTATCTGTCATTTATATTTTCTCCTTAATTGGTCTAGGAATCCTTTTGGAGAACAAACTTTGGCCTTGTGGACTTGACAACTCAGCACTGGTCACTGTTGGTTTGTTTTCGGTCATGATTTCTGACCTCATCATAATTTCCTGATTTTTTTTTCCTTTGTGATTAATTTATACTTTTATTTGCTTCATACGGTGGAAGCTTCAATCGCTGATTTTTAAGCCTATCTCCTTTTCTGATATAATTATTTACAGTTTACACATTCATTTCTAAATTTTTCTTTAGTTCCTGCCCACAAATGTTGATAGGTTGTGCTTTCATTACCCTTTATTTCAAAATATTTTTAACCCCCCCCCCTTTGTGATTTCTACTAATTTGCAAGTATGTTAGACCTTTCTAGATATCTTACAGAAATCTTACTGACTTCAAATGTTATTCTACTCTTGTACAAGAATATACTCTGTATAATTCCAACCAGTAGATGATTTTAGGAACATCTTTTAAGGGCCAGCAGGCTTCCCTTGTGGCTCAGCTGGTAAAGGATGCAGGAGACTTGGGTTCAATCCCTGGGTTGGGAAGATCCCCTGGAGAAGGGAAAGGCTACCCACTCCAGTATTCTGGCCTGGAGAATTCCAAGGGCTGTATAGTCCATGGGGTTGCAAAGAGTTGGACATGACTGAGCGACTTTCACTTCACTTTAAGGGCCAACGTGCGGTCTGTCTTTGTGAATGTGCCACATGTACTTTTAAAGAACGTGCATTTTGCAGCTGCTGGTATTTGTTCTACAAAATACCAGTATGCTCAAGCTGGTATTAAATCCTATTCTTTACTTATGGCAGTCCTCCTTGTCTTGACGTCTTTACCCGATGTGCAGTATGAGCCTCTTCATAGCCACATAGAGCATTAAGGTTCTGTTCACTGTTTTTCTTTCTTTTTGCTTTCAACTCATCCATGTGGTTATACTTACCCTGTATCTCCTAAAAGGGCTTCCCTGGTGGCTCAGATGGTAAAGAATCTGCCTGCCATGTAGGAGACCCAGCTTGGATCTCTGGGTCAGGAAGGTCCCCTGGAGAAGGGAATGGCAACCCACTCCAGTATCACGGCCTGGAGAATCCCATGGACAGAGGAGATCTCTTAAAAACATGTATTTGGTAGTTCTTTTTGTCTGGTGCGACCATCTCTTCCTTTAAATTGGAATGTGCAGTTTCTTTGCATTTGATGGAAATATCGATATAGTTTGTGTTGATTATACCAGCAGGCTGTTTATTGCTTATTTGCATTCTCAGTTCTTGGTCCTCTTGTTCTCCCCTTGCTGTCTGGTTTTGGTATAATCACCTTTCTGAGTTTTTCTTAACTTCCCTCCTTTATTGGCATTTTCATTTTTAGTTAGTCTTTTTAAAATTGTTACTCCGATAACAATATGCATCCTTAGCTTATCTAAACCTATTTTGATAAATTCAAATTCAAACCTAATTTGAATTAACTTTATATCCCTTCACATATAATGACAAAGCCTAAAATAGTGTGTTCCCACCCTGTCTTAGTGCTACCATCACATATTTTACCAATACTTTGTTATCAGCCTCAAGTTATTATTTTTCACTCTAAACAGTTCATTACATGGTATAAAATTTGAGAAAAGAAAATACAGCTTTTCATATTTAATGTTTGCAGTGCTCTTCAGATGTAATGGATCATTTGGTATTATTTCCATTCAACCTGAAGAACTTCCTATAGCACTTCTTGTAGTATGAGTCTGGATATATTTTCACAGCTTTTATTTACTGGGAAAAAAGTCTTTATTTTTTTCTGTCATTTTAAAAAGGATATTTTCGCACTTGGTGGAGCAATCTATATAATGGTCCCTCCCCACACATCACGCCATGACACTCTTAAGATGTCTTTCCTTTATCTTCCAGTCTTCACGCTTTTTCCGGCTTTCTTTTTAAATAATACATCCGCTGTCATTCTTCTCCGAGTTCTCCTGTAGACATCTCCGCACCTTCCATCCCCTAAGCTTGCAAGGTTTGTCTTCTACCTTGTTTGACAGCAGTTTAACTGTAATGTGCTCAGGTGTGATTTCCTTTGTATTTGTTCTGCCTGAGGTTTTCTGGGATTATTGAATTTGTGGGTTGATGATTTTGCTCAAACTCTGAAAAACTTTGGCCAACAGTTTTTTCCAATATACAGTTTTTATCCCCCTAATTCTCCCTTTCCTATCCTCTTGGACACAGCTATGGGGTTTTTGTCCAAGTTTTTCTTTCCTCTGTTCTTAGTCTAAAATGATTACTGTTAATGTGTCTTTAAATTTATGAATTATTTTTGTTGGATCCAATCTTCTGTTAATCGGTAATTCTTTTTATTTAATTTTAGCTGATGTGCTGTCCATGTAAGATCTCTATTTGAGCCTTTTCTAAGTTGTTATATCTCCTGAAATTATCTACTTATTATCTTTATCTCTAACATTTTATATTGGTTATTTTTTAACAAAGTACAAAGACATTTCCCCCTAGCTTCATGGAGATGTAATTGACAAGGTAACATGGTGCCAGTTTAAGGTTACAATATCTTCATTTGATACATTTATTAATTGTAAAATGATTACCACCATTAGCTGCCATCTGTCACATAGTTACCATATCATTTTTGTACTGAGAAAATCTAAGAGCTACTGTCTTCTAATATTCAAGTATATAGTGTAGAGCATAAGAACCATGCTCCTACATTAGAGCCCCAAATTTGTTAATCTTATAACTGGAAGTTTGTAGCCTTTGACCAGTGTCTACTCATTACACTTAACCCCCAACTACTGGTTACCACCATTCTACTCTGTTTCTCTGAGTTTGTCTTTTTTTAGCTACCATATAAGTGATATCATTCAGTATTGTATCTTTCTCTCTCTGACTTATCCACTTAGCATAAAGCTCTCAATGTCATCCAAGTTGTTGGCAAACACCAAGACTTCTTTCTTAGAGCTGAATAATATTCCTTTTTCTCTATGTTTAAATAAACACATTTTTTCCTATCCATTCATCTGTTGATGGACACAGGTTGTTTCCATGTCTTGGCTATTGTGAATAATGCTGCAATGAACATGGAAGTGCAGATATCTCTACAAGATCCTGATTTAATTTCTTTGGAAATATACCTAGAAGTAGGATTGCTGGAGGATATGGTGGTTATGTTTCTATTTTTAGAGGAACTCCCATATTGTTTTCTAGTGGCTGTACCGATTTATATTCCTAGAGTACATTACATCATTCCTACATTCGCACTAGAGTTCCCTTTTCCCCACACTCTCGCCAACACTTACCTCTTGTCTTTTTGATGACAGGCATTCTAACTGCTGTAAGGTTTGGATTTGCATTGCCCTGATGATTTATGATGTTGACCAGCATTCCATGTACCAGTGGCTATATGTATGTCTTCTTTTGAAGACTGTCTACTAAGGCCCTCTGTCCATTTTTTAATCTATTAGATTTTTAGCTATTAGATTGTATTGAGATAATTTAGATATTAAGCTCTTATCAGATGTATGATTTGCAAATATTTTTCCTCATTCCTCAGATGGCCTTTAGGTTTTGTTTATTTTTTCCTTTGCTATGCAAAATCTTTTCAGTTTGATGTTGTTCTGTTGCTAAGTCATGTCCAACTCTTTGCAGCTGCATGGACTGTACCCCTCCAGGCTCCTCTGTCCTCCACTGTCTCCTGAAGTTCGCTCATTTGTTTGTTGTAGTCCCACTTATTTATTTTTGCTTTTGTTGCATGTGCTTTTGCTATCATATCCAGAAAATCACTGCTGAGATTAATGTCAAGGAGATTTTTCCCTATTTTACTTATAATTATTTTATGGATTCAATTCTTAAATTTAAGCCTTCAATTTGAGTTCTATTTTGTCACTGTGAAAGATGGAGATCCAGTTTCATTATTCTGTATGTTATACACTTTTCCAGTCATCATTTATTGAAAAGATTATATTTTCCTCATTGGGTATTCTTGGTACTCTTATAAAATATTAGTTGCCCATATATATAGGGGTTTATTTCTAGGCTCCCACTTCTATTCCATGTGTCTATTTTTATGCCAGTGCCATACAGTTTTGAATGCTATAGTTTTATTGTTTAGTTTAAAATAAAAATATGTGATGCTTCTAGCTTTGTTCTTTCTCAAGATTGCTTTGGCTATTTGAGGCCCTTTGTGGATCCATGAGAATTTGGGCATGGACTTTTTTCTATTTCTGTGAAAAATGCCATGGGAATTTTGATAGTGATTACACTACATCTATAAATGACTTTGGATAATATGAACATTTTAAACAGCATTCTTCCAATCCATAAACTTGGGGTATCTTTACATTTGTTTGTCTTCATCAAAGTCTTATAGCATTTACTTTACAGATCTTTCCTCTCCTTGGTTAAGTTGACTTCTAAGACCCCTCCACTTGCGCCCATGGTGGCAATCCCTAATGGCCTGGTGACAGCTGCTGTTCTTGCTTGGAACAAGATGCAGAATGAGCCACAGGAGCCTAATCACATCCCAGTAAGCCCATTTCATCCTAATGATCTTGAGGAATGCTGTCACTGACCAGCAAACATAAGAAACACTGTTAAGTGACTACAAGAACAGATCATGCACAGACTTTCAATGAATGCCTCTGAAGGAAGCCAACATTGAATTCCATTTTAAACAGACAAAGCTGTCATATGATTGAAGTAATTCTCTGAACTTTCCTGGCCCAGAGTGCTGTGCCAACAGCCAGAGAGCTTCTACAACCCAGAGGAGGAAACCTTGCAGGAGACTCATAGATATTTTACTTTCTTAATGAATCTGCATGGATTAGAAGAGAAGATGGCATTCTTGCATTTCTGCATGTCTACCAGTGTTAATTATAGATACACTTACACCAGCCTGGGTGACAGAAAATCAGTGCTGAGGCAGCTTGAAAGACTTCTTCCCCCAGACTAAGCTTAGGGTGGAGTGAAGACAGAAATAGGTCTAATCATGCTCCACAGGAACATTCCCTCTGGTGGATGTTTTCATTGACAAATTGCTTTTGGTCGGCTGGCTAGAACAGGACAACCCTGAGGTTAAAAGTCATGGGGTCAACACCACTGTGATCATATTACCATCCCTGTCACATAGTTACAGGCTGTAACCTAGCCATGGCCAACTATTTCGAAAATAAAACCTATGGTTATGGATTCAATGTGTAGAAACCTACATCAAAAGAGGAAAAAAATAAAAGCACCTACTTTATAGTCAATCAAAAATTCCCTGTTTATATAGGAATGTGTTACACATTATTTTTCCCAGTAGTCAAAGATAATAGTCTTATTTTCTTAGATTCCAGACTGGCAGGGTTCATACTAAACTATTCTAGTGGTAGGTTTTTTTTTTTTTGGCTTAGCTGTGACCCAGTCCAGTATTCTTGCCTGGAGAATTTCATGGACAGAGGAGCCTGGCAGGCTAGAGTTCATGGGAATTGCAGAGTTGGACATGACTGAGTGACTAACACACATACAATGCAACGTGTAGGATCTTAGTTCCCCAACCAGGATTTGAACCTGTGCCCTCTGCATTGGGTGCATGGAGTCTTAACTACTAGACCACCAGAGAAGTCCCTCTAGTGGTATCTTTAACCGTGATATTGTTCCAGGGGTGGAGTCTGCTGGGAAGCAATAACAGTAATCTAAGGCAGAGACAATAAAGACAGGAACTAGGCAGAGATGGCAGGATGGGGGAGAAGGGACATACCAGGGAGATACTTAGGACGTGAACTGCCGGTCACTGGCATCTGGGAGATTTAGTAGCATCATATGTTGGATGGACAAGAACTTGGACGAACTGTACCACAACCATGAATGTCAGTTGCCCACTAGAACCTGGACTTGCTGATAAACGCCCTGACTTGTAGAGCTTGCTGATTTCCCAGGTGTAACTGTTCCCAGCAGTTTCAAGCTACAAAGGGCCTAATAATCAGCTGGCAAAATTCCTGTTGTTTTGAACACTGCTTGTGTAGGACAATACGAGAGAGCTCTGGCACACCACTGACCTGAATTCAATGTCAAGCAATCCGATTTTCAATTTGCCTAAATTTTGTTCCTTTTTTCCTTTCTTCTTTGAACCTATTCATTATTTGTTCTTTGCCATTTCTTGTAAGAATGACTGTAAGAGCTATTCATAAGATTTTATGAATGTGAAAGAGACAGGCACAGACTGGACTGTACATGGGTGTACACTAGACATACACTGGTGTATCCTGGGCTGTGCATCAGACTGTTCCATTGGAATGTACACCAGACATACACCGATTTACACTGCACTGTGTACACTGAGATGTGCCTTTGGATTGTACACCAGATGTGTCCAGATGTGCACTTGGCTGTATGCCCGCTGTACTCCAGCTGTACACTGGAATGTACACTGTACAGTGGACCATACATCAGACTGTACATAGATGTACACTTGTACACTAGGCTGTACACTGGGATGTACACTATACTGGACAGTGAGTGTACACTGGACTGTACACCATACACTGGGGTGTATACTGCACACTGAACGTACATTCAACTGTACACTGGGATGTACACTATACTGTACACTGGATGTTCAGTAGACTGTGAAGAAACAGGCACCAGCATGATGTTTTTTGGTACATCATGGACACACATCCTTTGAACATATATATGCAAAATGCCAAGCTGTAATGATGTCAGGATTGAGTTTTTCTAATTTTTCCTTGCGATCCAGATAGAAACAGTTCATTTTCAATTTCAAGATGCCAAAAAAGCTTAAAGGTCAACTGGTATATTTTATTATAACCAGAGAGTGATTGATTCTAAGTTATATAATAGGTAGCTCAAAAACAAAAACCCCACAACTGTACTTGGTATGTTTTTCTACCCAAAACTAATGTTTTCCAAGGAGAAAATGTGGGGATAAACATGTGAAAAGAAGTTCTCATAATAGAGTTCAGGGAACATTTCTTCTGAATCCTTTATGTTTCTGTCTTTTTATCAATTTTCTGAGAGATAGCCCCAAGTAAAGCTACTAGGCAACAGATGATGTCACAACTCCAAGCAACAATAGAAATACTTTCTGTTCATCTACACAACCAACCCATGAGTATTCTTGTTAACAGCAATAAGAACAACCTTTAATCTCATCATGTAGGGGAACTGTTATTTAAAAGTGTTGCTTTTATCCAGGTAATGACAACAGTTAGAAATCTACAGGCTTGTCCACACAAATACAAATGTGCTTATCTTTTTAGCTGGAATCAGAGGATATGGTCCACACTTAAACTCTACTTCACAATAATTAATGTAAAAATAAAATTGAAGGACAAATGGTCTTCCACCCAAGACCTGCAGGAGTTTCATCATGGTTAGATGCTTGATAAGCACCAGAGCATGAGCATTTCAGATAGCACAACCTTTGTTGCCTGCTGAATTCATTGTAATGTGATGATTCAAACACGCTGGGTCTAAGAGAACCAGCTGAGGCCTCAGGTTCTGTCCTTGGCAGGATACCAGGCTGTGCTGAGAGTGTGCTAAGATCAGGCCCCTCTTTCCCAGTGAGGTTTGCATGCTGCCTTCTCAAAGTTTTGGATGCTCCAAGTTTGCTACTCAGTCCTGCATCATCATCTTGTCTCCATCTCCGGGTGCCTGCTCCCTCACCCAGCTGGACTTCTTTTCCCTGGTCAGTGGTTGTCAACATTTTCCTGTCTCTGAGTAACTTGGTTAAAATGACCAGGTTAAAACACAGATTGCTAGGCTCCAACCCCCAGAGGTTCTGGTCAGAAGGTGTGGCTGGGGCCTCAGAATGTGCCTTCCTGACAAGTTCCCAGGGGTTGCTAATGCATCTGGTCTAGGGACCACACTTTGAGAATCACTGCTGGACCTTGGCTCTCTAATATTAATAATTCTGCCTTGAATTCCTATCATTTAACCCTCTTACTTTCCCCCTCATAGAGTGGCAGATGAGATCTGCCACATCACACCTGTGTGGAGCCATCTCTCCTCCCTGACTTCATTTTCTTTGCGGGTAAAATGGGAACCACCCTTTTCTCAAGGGGTGTTAGGATGGATCATTCATGTAAGATGTATCCTAGGGACCCAGCACCCGGCAATGACCAAGATCCGTGACTACCCCGCCCCTACTCTTTGCCCTGTCCACCCTGTATGAACTTGAATTAAATTTGATTACTTATTTAGGTAGATTGTAATCCTCTGGAAAAGGTATATACTTTATACATCTGGGTCTAGCCCTGTATTCTACATTCAGAGCCTTAAGAACATTTATCAAGGATGCTGATTTAAAAAAAAAAAAAAGCCTTCATTACTTTCACCCTAAATGAATCTTACAGTGGCATGTGATAGAAAATAAGCCAGCAAAGAGAGACCCAAAGAAAAATAATAATAAAGAAGCAATGTACTCAGGACAGAGCGCCCCCAGACCCAACCATGCAGAAAGGATGGCCAAAGGAAAACAGTTCATCACCATCACAGCAGAATACAAACAAAGCTGACCAGACACCAGCTGTTTTCTTTCAGCCCCCTTTGCCTCTGGAACAAACAAGTTCCTTCCAGCAGCAAATTAGGAGGGCACAGCACTATTTTCAATTCCACATGATACTGTTGGGAGGCACAGGGAGTGGTCCAAGGGAAAAAAAGGAGATGGGGAGATGTGGGAAGTAACTGAAAAGGGGAGTGGGTGAAGGCAGAAAAACCCATCTGTGACATCACTTGACATTTTTAAACCTAGCTGCTAGCACCTGGCAAGGCCTTCTGGGAAAACAGATCAGATTTCTGTAGCCTCATGTTTGGGGAACATAACTGAGTTTGCTAATTCATGGTCAGACTCTCTTGTGACTCTGTGTTGACTGTCACTTGGCCTAAAATAATAGCAAGCAAGAAACCTGTCCTCATCTCGTTTCCCTCCTGCAGCATGTGTCTGGGATGCCTGGCTTTTCCAGATCTCTTCTTGCCAACCCTCTGAAGCCTGAAGTCCTCCAACCTGACTGGGGACAATGGTTCTGGAGACTAAGCAGCTCTGGAGGCAAAGCTGGGATTTTGAGGGCTAAGAAAGCACAGTGCAGCGCATGGCGTTTCTCACAAACTGGGGACTGAGTCCGTTTCACTGTCAGTCCCTTTGCCAGAATGCATGCTGTGGTTCTTCCTCCAGATATGACAGACTGGGCCATAGGCTAGCCACACATGTGCTAGCTCTGTTCCTGTTACCATATTGTTACTAAGCTCTTGGAGGATAGATCTTGTGTACGAGAACTGGAGTTCACCAAGCTTGGAGTTCCTCAACAGACTTTTCTAAGATAACCCACAGTAGGACATTAGGGAGAAAGAAAAGAAAAATTTGGAGATTCAAGGAACATATCATGAGTTGCAAAATTCAGAATCAAACCATCTCTTTTTTTGGTAAATTAATTTATTTTAATTGGAAGCTAATGGAGAAAAGATAATCTCTTTAACAAGTGGTGCTGGGAAAACTGGTCAACGACTTGTAAAAGGATGAAATTAGAAAACTTTCTAACACCAAACACAAAAACAAACTCAAAATGGATTAAAGATCTAAATGTAAGACCAGAAACTATAAAACTCCTAGAGGAAAACATAGGCAAAACACTCTCTGACATAAATCACAGCAGGATCCTCTATGACCCACCTCCCAGAGTAATGGAAATAAAAGCAAACCATCTCTTGAAACTCTTGGCCTGAGTGTATACCAATGTTTAGACACAGATGTTAGCAGTTATTCAGCAACACGCAACATGCCCAGGAGGTCATATACTGGGTTAGTACAGACCGTGCTTATATGAACCCAAACCAGGAGAGTAAGCATTGTGGCCTATACCTTACTGAGTTAAGCACTTGAGGAACAGGTACCATTAAGACTCATTTTACACAGGATGAAAATGAAGCACAAGGAATCCAGAAAATGGTTTAGGGCCATGCAGCCAAGAAGTACCAGAATTAAGTCACGGGTCTTCTGCTAATTTCTGCCCCCACCCCCAGCTCAGGGTCCTGGTAGGCAACAAAATTCCGCTCCAATGATTCATTGGAGCTTGGGCACCAAATGAATACTAAAATGGACATTTGCATTAAAGACATGTTAAAGTGCCAAAAATAGATTTATAATATGCTTTTCACTTGATATTTGAAAATGTTACACTTCATACATTGAAAATCAATGGATTGGTTAAAAAAAAGGTTTACTTCTAAGTATTTTATTACTTTTAATGCTGTTATACACAAGATTGTTTTCTTTTTATATGTTTTATTCCTAGCGTACAGAACTGAACAGTATTCTGTATGTTGATTTTATATTCTTCAATATCACTGAATTTATTGATTTAGTTATGATTTTGGTGGAGATTTTATATATATATATAATTTAGGACTTAATACATATATAATCATATCATCTGCAAACAAAGACATTTCTACCTCTTCCTTTCCTGTTCTGATGCCTTTGATTTCTTTTGCTTGCCTAATTGCTCTAAGATTTCCAGGACTATGTTGAATATGAGTGGTGGAAGTGGGCACGTTTGTCTTGTTCCTGAATTTAGAAAAAAGCTTTCAAAACTTTCACTATTGAGAATGATGCTGGCTATGGGTTTATCATATATGTCCTTTACTTTTTGAGGTATATGCCCTCTATACCCAATCTGTTGAGCATTTTTATGATGAAAGGATACAGTACTTTGTCAGATACTTTTCTGCATCTATCCAGATGATCATGATTTTATCTTTCATTCTGTTAATGTGGTGTTTCACATTTACTGGCATATTGAACCATCCTTGCATCCTAAATTTAGATAAATCCTACTTGATCATAGTAAACGATGCTTTTAAATGTGCTGTTGCATTCAGTTTGCCAATATTTTGTTGAGAATTTTTTGCATCAATATTCATCAGGAATACTTGTCTGTAGTTTCCTTGTATCCTCTGGCTTTGGTATCAGGTTGATGATAGCCTCATACAATGAGTTTGGAAGTGTTCTCTCTTCTTCAGTTCTTATAAGAGTTAGTGAAAGATGGCATTAATTTTTCTATAAATATTGTAGAATTTACAAGTAAAACAATCTACCTGGGCTTTTCTGCTTGGGGAGGTTTTGATTACTATCTTCTTCCTTGATATTTGTCTGTTGAGATTCCCTATTTCTTCGTGATTCACTCTTCAGTTCAGTTCAGTCACTCAGTCGTGTCCGACTCTTTGCAACCCCATGAATCACAGCACGCCAGGCCTCCCTGTCCATCACCAACTCCCGGAGTTCACTGAGACTCACATCCATTGAGTCAGTGATGCCATCCAGCCATCTCATCCTCTGTCGTCCCCTTCTCCTCCTGCCCCCAATCCCTCCCAGCATCAGAGTCTTTTCCAATGTGTCAACTCATCACATGAGGTGGCCAAAGGACTGGAGTTTCAGCTTTAGCATCATTACTTCCAAAGAAATCCCAGGGCTGATCTCCTTCAGAATGGACTGGCTGGATCTCCTTGCAGTCCAAGGGGCTCTCA
>NW_011494869.1:8659839-8694696 GCF_000754665.1 Bison bison bison | reverse complement strand
AAAGCATCAATTCTTCAGCATTCAGCCTTCTTCACAGTCCAACTCTCACATCTATACATGACCACAGGAAAAACCATAGCCTTGACTAGACGGACCTTTGTTGGCAAAGTAATGTCTCTGCTTTTGAATATGCTATCTAGGTTGGTCATAACTTTCCTTCCAAGGAGTAAGCGTCTTTTAATTTCATGGCTGCAGTCACCATCTGCAGTGATTTTGGAGCCCAAAAAAATAAAGTCTGACACTGTTTCCACTGTTTCCCCATCTATTTCCCATGAAGTGATGGGACCGGATGCCATGATCTTTGTTTTCTGAATGTTGAGCTTTAAGCCAACTTTTTCACTCTCCACTTTCACTTTCATCAAGAGGCTTTTTAGTTCCTCTTCAGGTTGTATATTCCTAGGAATGTATCTGTTTTTCTATGTTGTCCAGTTTATTGGTATATAACTGTTCACAGAAGTCTCTCATGATCTTTTATATTTCTGCAGTATCAAATTCAGTGTCTTCTTTCTCATTTCTAATTCTGATTTTTGAGTCTTCTCTCTGTTTTCTTGAGTTAGTTAGCAAAAAGTTTTTCAATTTTGTTGATCTTTTTCAAAAATCAGTATTCACTTAGCTCCTAAAGCCTGGCTGGCTGTGAGCATAGATCCTGGGTTCTGATGAGGAGAGGGGACCCAAGGGGCTGTTGTTTTATATTGTACTGCCACAAAGACCTTAGATGGCTGCAGGGTGGGCGTAGGCCCTGGTGGGGTATGAGGAGTGTGAAGGGAGCAGGGAAGGACTGAATCACAAGCGGTGTCAGTGAACATCAACGCCGGTAAGGCAGCTGGCAAGATCTGCACAGCCAGTCCATAACCTGGTGTGTGGTGGAAGCTGCTGAATTTGTCTGGAAGAAAGATTTCTCTTGACCAAATCATTCCCGCTGTGTGTTTGCTGATAATAGCCTCTTCTTTCTTTTCCCTAGCCAGCTCTCTTTGCTTATCTAGGATGGAAAAAACTAAGCTGGTCCTTCACACAGTGCTCAGAAAGCCTGAAGAAGCTAGTCACTCACCCCTCTCTTCCTCTCCTGGTGAGAGGAGCTTTTACTAGCTGGGAAGTTCCTTCTCAGAGCTGAACAAAGACAGCCTGGGACATGGGACGAGGCAGGCAAAACAAAGCTGCCTTCCTCTTCTGCCGTTCTTCTCATACATTTGGTTCGATGGTGTTGCCAAAATGTCTTCAGGTGTGTTTGTGGGTAGCTCTCTAGTCATTGACTTTTGTGGGAGGACAGGGAAGCTGCAGTCTTCTATACTGTCTTTATTCCCCAGAATACTTGGTTTATTTTATTTGCTTTTAATTAAAAAAATTTGTTTTTTCTTCTGCACGGGGTCTTCATTGCTGTGTGTGGGCTTTCTCTAGTTGAGGCAAGTGAGGGCTTCTCTCTAGTTGCAGCGCACAGGCTTCTCATTGTGGTGGCTTATCTTGTTACCGAGCACAGGCTCTAGGGGTACAGACTTCAGGAGTTGCAGCTCGTGGGCTCAGTAGTTGTGATGCACAGGCTTATTTGCCCTGAAGCATAGGGAATCTTCCTGGATCAGGGATCAAACCCATGTTCCCTGCATTGGCAGGCAGATTCCTAACCACTGGACCACCAGGGACGTCCTGCCTTGGTTAGTTTAAACTGATTGCCAGCTAATTCCAGCTGCTGGACATCTCAGGTCTACTTTTATTGACTGTTTTCACCACTGCCCTGCTTTGTCATGCATGTAATAATTGTTAAAAGTGTGTGTTGGGCGTCATCACTTGGTTGTACAGACTCTGAATTACGTTAGGCCCTTCGGAACAGTGCTGCTTTTCTGCCCTGGCAGTTGAGCAGTTATTCACAGATCATCCTGATCCTGCCTTACCGTTAGAGTCTGTCAGGTTGTTGCCATGTTCGTTTTGCCCTTCGTGGTAAAATCTTTCAGTTCTCAGAGTCTTTACTTCTAAGTTTTGGCCTCTCTTCAATTTCAACAAAAAACAAAAGATATTTACCAAGCTTCTCACATAGAGGGGTTCTAACTCCATACTCTTGTGCCTCTTTGATAGGCAGGAGATTAAATCTCTGTTTAGCTCTCTTATCCTTCAGCTGTTCATATTGCCTCTGGGCTCCCTATAGCCTCACTCCAACATTCATAGTTAAGTATTTAGGCCCAGATTAGAGAAGAGTTCATATGTGGGTTTTGGGAGTTTCTTTTCAGTGATTTTCTTCTTAGAATTTTTCTCCTCAGTGTTCCAAGATATCTGGAAGCCCCTAAACTGTCTCTGGTTCCTTAGACCCAAAGTACTGTGGCTTGAGCTCTAGCTGTCAGACCCATACTATTAGAGTAGCCTCAGAGGAAAAATAAATGTGAGTCTCATCAAACGTGGCTGGGTTTTTTTGTTGTTGTTTGGTTTTGTTTTTTAAGAATAAAATCCTTAGTGTTTATTTCTACTTTGGGGGCACTCTTTAATTCCTGTATGTTTTTTCCTTATGTTGTATCCTTATTTTCTGTTTCCTCTGGAATTATTAGTTCAGTACAAGCTTCAGTTCAGTTCAGTTCAGTTCAGTCGCTCAGTTGTGTCCGACTCTTTGCGACCCCATGAATCGCAGCACGCAGGCCTCCTTGTCCTTCACCAACTCCCGGGGTTCACCCAGACTCACGTCCATCGAGTCAGTGATGCCATCCAGCCATCTCATCCTCTGTCGTCCCCTTCTCCTCCTGCCCCCAATCTCTCCCAGCATCAGAGTCTTTTCCAATGAGTCAACTCTTCGCATGAGGTGGCCAAAGTACTGGAGTTTCAGCTTTAGCATCATTACTTCCAAAGAAATCCCAGGGCTGATCTCCTTCAGAATGGACTGGTTGAATCTCCTTGCAGTCCAAGGGACTCTCAAGAGTCTTCTCCAACACCACAGTTCAAAGGCATCAATTCTTCAGCGCTCAGCCTTCTTCACAGTCCAACTCTCACATCCATACATGACCACAGGAAAAACCATAGCCGTGACTAGACAAGCCTTTGTTGGCAAAGTAATGTCTCTGCTTTTGAATATGCTATCTAGGTTGGTCATAACTTTCCTTCCAAGGAGTAAGCATCTTTTAATTTCATGGCTGCAATCACCATCTGCAGTGATTTTGGAGCCCAAAAAAATAAAGTCTGACACTGTTTCTACTGTTTGCCCATCTATTTCCCAGGAAGTGATGGGACCGGATGCCATGATCTTCATTTTCTGAATGTTGAGCTTTAAGCCAACTTTTTCACTTTCCACTTTCACTTTCATCAAAAGGCTTTTTAGTTCCTCTTCACTTTCTGCCATAAGGGTGGTGTCATCTGCATATCTGAGGTTATTGATATTTCTCTCAGCAATCTTGATTCCAGCTTGTGTTTCTTCCAGTCCAGCATTTCTCATGATGTCCTCTGCATATAAGTTAAATAAGCAGGGTGACAATATACAGCCTTGACATACTCCTTTTCCTATTTGGAACCAGTCTGTTGTTCCATGTCCAGTTCTAACTGTTGCTTCCTGACCTGCATACAAATTTCTCAAGAGGCATATCAGGTATTCCCATCTCTTTCAGAATTTTCCACAGTTTATTGTGATCCACACAGTCAAAGGCTTTGGCATAGTCAATAAAGCAGAAATAGATGCTTTTCTGGAACTTTCTTGCTTTTTCCATGATCCAGCAGATATTGGCAATTTGATCTCTGGTTCCTCTGCCTTTTCTAAAACCACGTTGAACATCAGGAAGTTCACGGTTCATATATTGCTGAAGCCTGGCTTGGAGAATTTTGAGCATTACTTTACTAGCGTGTAAGATGAGTGCAATTGTGCAGTAGTTTGAGCATTCTTTGGCATTGCCTCTCTTTGGGATTGGAATGAAAACTGACGTTTTCCAGTCCTGTGGCCACTGCTGAGTTTTCCAAATTTTCTGGCATATTGAGTGCAGCACTTTCACAGCATCATCTTTCAGGATTTGAAATAGCTCAACTATTCCATCACCTCCACTAGCTTTGTTCATACAAGTTTCACTATTACCTAAATCAGAATGTCTTGAGTATTTTTATATCTATGCATTTATTTGACAAGTCTTGCTGAACTCCTCCATGTTCCTTGTACTGGGTTAGACGTAGGAGATAAAACAGTAAATAGAAACATAAAGGGAGTGGGGGGGGGTGGTCCCTGGTGGCCTATGCAACCCAGTTAGGGTTCTGGGCTTTCACTGCCAAGAGAGAGAGAGAGAGAGAGAAAGAGAGAGAGAAGGAATATGTATGTGTGTATATATATATATATATGGAAGAAAGAGAAAAGGAGGGAGGGGGAGGAAGGAAGGAAAACATAAAGGGAAGGAGTGAATGAATAAAAAAGATTATAACCCCATCTTCGTGGAACTTATCCTAACAAGAGAAAAACAAAGAAATCAGGAAGTAAATGTGTAATGAGAGCATGTGGTTATGACAGCCTATAATAGGGCAATCTGAACTGACCAGGGAGAATCCAGGAATATGTCCTCAGGGAAGTAATCATGGGGCTGCTGTCTAAATCTGCTGTGGGCACCTGGGAAGTCGTCATGTGGTTACAGAAGCTGCATCCCTTTCACTTGCTGAGACCGTGGCCACCACCTTGAAATCAGCTGAACATTAAACCGTGCACTGCTGTCAGACCAGTGGAGAAGTCCACTGATATCCTGGATACTTGCTGCAAGGCTGTATCCTAGACATCAGCTGTCTGGGAAAGCATCCTCTGGGATGGAGCCCTGGACCAGGAGAGCTGTGACTGGAGTTGGAAGGGAAAAGGGGTGGGTGCCATCAAACACATCACTCCCAAGCGGGGACACGTGTGAAAGTCAATGACCACTTGCAGCACTTTTAAATAATTGTGAATAGATTCAAATGCTATAGATGGGATAGAATCTGAGAACTGCTCTTTCTTCTGAATTATAAAAAGAATCAGGAAAAGAGGAAAAAATAAAATTTCCTTTATAGATTAAAAATTCTGTTGGCAGCAATAGAACTGTGAGATATCCAGAGTTTTGTTTCCTCAGTGGAGCCCTGTGAGTCCACCACCAGCAATTCATATTGAGAACACTCTCACCAGGGAGTGTGAGGCAGGGGGCTACAGTGAGCCTTGTGGAGCAGGAAGGGAGCGCTTGCCCCCACAAACCTTGAAAAATAGGAGGACATTCGTTCACTTGCTCAATCTTGTCACAGCAACTGCTTAATGCTCTTTTGTGAAGATTTATTCTGAATCCTACCAGCCTTATGGTAATATTTTCTCAACTTATTTTATGATTATTTCATAATTATAAATGGGTGACACAGATACATAGTCCCTGCTTTTCTTTCTGTGCACAGGCAGACATTCTGTTTGAAATCCCTCTTCTGGTTAGCCAACCCTAGAAATAATTTCCCTTTTACAAATCTTCCTAGTCTAGTGGGAACATGAAAAATATCTTTTATTCATTCATTCTTTTAGTATCAATTATATTATAGTTGGGCTTCCCAGGTGGCTCAGGGGTAAAGAATCTGCCTGCCAATGCAGGAGATGTGGGTTTGATCCCTGGGTTGGGAAGATTCTCTGGAGAAGGAAATGGCAACCCACTCCAGTATTCTTGCCTGAGAAATCCAATGAATGGAGAAGCCTGGCAGGCTACGGTCCAAAAGAGTTATGGGGAACCAAAAGAGTTACTGGCAGGCTATGGGGTTGCAAAAGAGTTGGACATGGCTTAATGAGTCATGGTTTAATGACTAAACAACAACAATAAAATATTGTAGTTAACAGAGGTTCTGATTCCATGAAGAATATTTAAGAAAACAGAAAGGGAGGAGAAAAAACATGCACATCCTGTTTCCTAAAGCTCACTGCTACTTTCATCCAAGGGTAAGTGCTTAGTGCCTGTTAACAGAAGCATCTGGTCAGAAAGTAGGACTGACTGTGGGTCCCAGGATGGCTGGGTAGATAAGGCAAGAAATGCTGAGGTGGAGAGGTTTGTTATGGCCCGATCACAGATAGCCTTTTAAAGCACAGTAACAACTTTAGACTTTAGAAGACTCTTGAGAGTTCTTTGGACTGCAAGGAGATCCAACCAGCCCATCCTAATGGAAATCAGTCCTGAATATTCATTGGAAGGACTGATGCTGAAGCTGAAGCTCCAATACTTCGGCCACCTGATGCAAAGAACTGACTCACTGGAAAAGACCCTGATGCTGGGGAAGATTGAAGGCGGGAGGAGAAGGGGACAACAGAGAATGAGATGGTTGGATGGCATCACCGACTTGATGGATATGAGTTTGAGTAAGCTCCAGGAGTTGGTGATGGACAGGGAAGCCTGGCATGCTGCAGTCCATGGGGTCGCAAAGAGTAGGACGCGACTGAACTGAACTGACTGAATGACTTTAGAACTTATTCTTAAATGAAAAGCCATTGAAGATTCTTAAACAAGGAACAGTCTGTAATCATAGTCACATTTTTAAAATTGCTCTGACTGCAGGGTAGAGAATGCATCTGAACGGGGCAAGGGTACGTGGGGAGAGGCTGTCAGGAGGCTGTTGATGTTATCCTGATGAGAATCGACGAATCAACATTGGCTGGCTGGAAGGTGGTAGTGACAGAGGAGGGGAGTGGTTCACAGACTGCCGATATTTAGGAAAAACAATTGAATGTTCATGGTAATTGACTGGACATGTAGGTAGGTTCATTTGTGCTGTATTTTACATTCCACATCTTCAGTTCAGTCACTCAGTCGCGTCTGATTCTTTGCGACCCCATAAATTGCAGCACACTAGGCTTCCCTGTCCATCACCAACTCGCGGAGCTTGCTCAGACTCATGGTGTTTGTATCCAACAATCTCATCCTCTGTTGTTCCCTTCTTATCCCACCTTCAATCTTTCCCAGCATCAGGGTCTTTTTCAAGGAGTCAGTTCTTTGAGTCAGGTAGCCAAAGTATTGGAGTTTCAGCTTCAGCATCAGTCCTTCCAATGAATATTCAGGACTGATTTCCTTGAGGATAGACTGGTTTAATATCGTAGTCCAAGGGACTCTCAAGAGTCTTCTCCACCACAGTTCAAAAGCATCAGTTCTTTGACCCTCAGCTTTCTTTATAGTTCAACTTTCACATCCATACATGACTATTGGAAAAACCATAGCTTTGACTAGATGGACCTTTGTTGGCAAAGTAATGTCTCTGCTTTTTAATATGCTGTCTAGGTTGGTCATAGCTTTTCTTCTAAGGAGCAAGCGTCTTAATTTCATGGCTGCGGTCACCATCTGCAGTGATTTTCGAGCCCCCAAAAATAAAGTCTCTCATTGTTTCCATTGTTTCCCCATCTATTTGCCATTAAGTGATGGGACCAGATGCCATGATGTTAGTTTTCTGAATTTTAAGTTTTAATTCCACATGTAAGTGATATCATATAATATTTGTCTTTCTGATTTACTTCACTTAGTATGATAATCTCTAGCTCCATTTCATTCTTTTTATGATTGAGTAGCATTCCACTGTATGTATCCGTGTGTGTGTGTGTGTGTGTGTGTGTGTGTGTGTGTGTGTGTGTAAGGACTTCCTTGTTAGCTCAGATGGTAAAGAATCTGCCTGCAATGCGGGAGACCCAGGTTTGATCTCTGGGTCTGGAAGATCACCTGGAGAAGGGAATGGCAACCCACTCCAGTATTCTTGCCTGGAGAATCCCATGGACGGAGGAGCCTCGTCCATGGGGTCGCAAAGAGTTGGACACAACTGAGTGATTAACACTTTTACTTTCACAC
This sequence comes from Bison bison bison, assembly GCF_000754665.1. Taxonomy (NCBI): domain Eukaryota; kingdom Metazoa; phylum Chordata; class Mammalia; order Artiodactyla; family Bovidae; genus Bison; species Bison bison. The sequence goes on along the minus strand of NW_011494869.1, from coordinate 8,686,939 downwards.
ATACACACACACACATACATCCATACACCACATCTGCTTTATTAATCTGATCTGATGGTGGATATTTAGGTTGTTTCCATGTCTTGGCAATTGTGAGCAGTGCTGCAATGAACACACTATTCATTGTACAAATAGTCCTAATCAAGTCTCAACTGTTGTGACTGCCGGGGACCTTCTCCCACCCCAGAGGCTGGTAGCATGTATCTTTTCAAATTATAGTTTTTCCTGGATATATGTCCAGGAGTGGGACTGCTGGATCATATGACAACTCTTATTTTTAGTTTTTTGAGGAACTTCCAAATTCTTTTCCATAGTGGCTGCACCAATTTACATTTCCACCAAGAATGTAGGAGGGTTCCCTTTTCTCCACACACTCTCCAGCATTTGTTACTCACAGACTTCTTAACAATGGCCATTCTAACCAGACACATTGCTTTTTTGTTGTTTTTCATTTATCCTCCTCCTTTCTGCTTACTATTTTATATAAGATACATAAGCAGTGGTTGGGAGCATAAGTGATATACAGTGCAGTTGTTAAATTTAAAGAAAAATGTTCTCAAATGGTTTCACCATCCAGAACAGGGGAACATGAATGAAATGGAAAATTTCAGGCAGTATGAGGACAGAACCTAAGGAGATACACTGCCTCTTTCAAGGACCTACATAGACGGGAGGAGATCCTTATCCTTAATGACCAGTGGGTTTCAGATCAATGTATGAAAGAAGTTTCTGATTGCACTACCCAGGAAGGAAACAGGCCCCATATCAATGGAATAAGTCCTCTGTTACTGGAAGCCTAAATGATCCTTGATGGGATTTATGCATTAAATGCAAGATTATGAAACAAGTAGGGTATTATTGTTGTTTCACATTTAAGGCAACTAATTGTCCGAGAGGCGATGCACCTTGCACACCATCACACAGGTAACAGTAGGGCTGATTCCACCTAATACCAAGATAGTCTGTATTTTGCTGGTAACCCAACAATCATGAATAAAGTTATTAGATTATTTTTTTCTCCTTCTGAGAGTTTTGGCTCTTCTTGGGAGCCAAAGAGATCTTTCTGGTTATTAGGCAGCTTACGCGAGCCTTACTTTAATATATATTCAAAACACATTACCACGTGAATATTAAAACCAATTATTTACCCCATTAACCTCTAAAAATTTATAGCAAAGTGGCATACCATGAACACAACCCCAAATCTGTAATTGTCAGTATATTTCTGATGCTCCCCTTACTTTATCACCTTCACGCACACACAGCATATAGGTATAGGGTATACTTCACACACACACTCACACACACACACACTCACACACACACACACTCACACTCCAGATATTTTTTTCATAAGCATGTGTGTTTGATTTTTAGAAGCATCTTATTGTGCATACTGATATGTTTTTTATAATGGGAGCTGGCTCCATTGTTTAGAAACTTAGGTGTTGTTGTACAAACCAGTGTTTCTTTTTTTCTTTCATTTTTATTGAGATATAATTGACATAGAGCATTGTATAAGTTTAAGATGAATAACATAATGACCTGACATACATGTTGCATAATGATTAAAAAAATAAATTTAGTTAATGTCTGTCATACATATTAAAAAAGCAATCTGGGGAATTCCCTGGCAGTACAGTGGTTAGGACTCAGTGCTTTCACCACTGAGGAACCAGGCTCAAGCCCTGCTCCAGAAATGAAGACCCCACAAGCCGCACCAGCATGACCGAAGGAAAAAAGCTATTTTCCCTATAAGAACTTTAAGGATCTACCCTGTTAGCAACCTTCAAATATACCACCAGCAGTATAAATCGAAGTCATAAAGTAGCACACCATATCCCCAGTACTTGTTATTGTTATATGTGGAAGTTTGCACCTTTTGAACAACTTCATCCAACTTCCCCACCCCTAACCCTGTCTCTAGTAACAACTGTTCTGATCTCTTGTGTTAATGAGTTTGGTGTTGAGTTTTTTTGTTTTTAAATTCCACATATAAGTAAGATCAGTATTTTCTTTCTCCCTCTGACTGAATTCACTTAGCATTATGCCCTTAATGTATATCCATGTTGTTGCGAATGACGGAATTTCCTTATTTGTTATGGCCAAATAGTATTTCATTGTGTGTATATATACACACACATATATATAAACATATATATATATATATACACACACACACATATAGCGTGTGTATAGTATATGGATGTACACACATTTTCTACATCCATTTGTGCATCAGTGAACACTTGGGTTGCTTCCATGTCTTGGCTACTATAAACTACGCTACCGTGAACAAGGGGATGCAGATTACTCTTCAACATAGTGATTTTATTTCCTATGGATATGTACCCAGCAGTGAAATTGCTAAATCATATGTTGGTTCACGTTTTAATTTTCAGAGAAACCTCTGTATGGGTTTTCACAGTGAGTGTACCAAGTTACATTCCCATCAATAGTACACAAGGGTTTTCCTGTCTTCATATCCTTGTCACCACGTTATCTCTTGTTTTTTTGGATGGTAGCCATTCTAACAGGTATGAGGTGATGTCTCATTGTAGTTTTGACTTAAATTTCCCTAATAATTAATGTTGAGTACTTTTTCAGGTAGCTGTTGGCCTTTTGAATATCTTCTTTGGAAAAAAATCTCTAAGTTGGTTGCCCATTTTTATTTCTTTTTATTTTTTATTTTTTTTAAATTTTATTTTATTTTTAAACTTTACATAGTTGTATTAGTTTTGCCAAATATCAAAATGAATCCGCCACAGGTATACATGTGTTCCCCATCCTAAACCCTCCTCCCTCCTCCCTCCCCATACCATCCCTCTGGGTCGTCCCAGTGCACTAGCCCCAAGCATCCAGTATCGTGCATCGAACCTGGACTGGCATCAGATAATTTAGTTTTGCTGTTGAGTTGTGTGACTTAATATATTTTGGATATTAACCCCTTGTCAGATACATGATTTGCAAATATTCTTGCCCATGCTACAGGTTGTCTTTTTATTTTGTTGATCATTTATTTTGCTGAATAGAAGCCATTTAGTTTGATGTAGTCTCTCTTGTTTTTTTTTATTTTGTTGCTTATGCTTTAGCTATTATATACAGTACAAAAATTCATTTGCAAGATCCACCCCAAGGACCTTTTTTTCTATATTTCTTCTAGGAATTTTATGGTTGCAGATCTTACATTTACATCGTTAATCCATTTCAAGTTGATTGTTATGAGTAGTGTAAGATAAGAGTCTAGTTTCATTCTTACATGTCAATCAATATCTATTTCCCAGCACCATTTAGTAAAGAGGCTGTCTTTAATCCATTGCATTTTTTTTGGCTCTCTGGTCAATATTAGTTGACCATACATATATGTGGAGTTTCTTTTCTGAGTTCTCAATTCTGTTCTATTGGTCCACATATCTCTTTATGCCAGTATTTTAAAAAACTATTTTATGATTTTATGCACAATACTGTTGTATTTTACATTTCTTAGAATGGTTTTTCTGCATCCCATTAGTTAGTATGTGTGTTTCCAGTTTCAGTTGTCTCAAGAGGCTTTTTTATTCCCCTTTTAATTTCTTCTTTGATCCCTTCACTGTTCAGAAGTGGTGATTAATTTCTATATACTAATGAATTTCCAGTTTTCCTCTTGTTATTGATTTCTAGTTTTCTAGTTTCATATCATGTGGTCAGAGAAGATACTTGATAGGATTTTAATACTTGAATTTGTTGAGACTTGTTTTGTTTTCTAACATAGGCTCCATCATAGAAAATTCGCTTGTGCTTTAGAAGACTGTATTCCACTATTGTTGGGTAGAACAGTCTGTATATGCTTGTTAGGTCCCCTCGATCAAATCTACTGTTTACTTATTGATTGTCCAATAACATACCTATTTTTGAGAATGGAGATTTAAAATCTCCAATTATTGTTATTTTTCTGTATAGTTCACCTTTTAATTCTGCTTTTGCTTATATATTCTGGTGCTCTGATGTCAGATGCATGCTGCTGCTGCTGCTAAATCGCTTCAGTCGTGTCTGACTCTGTGTGACCCCATAGACGGCAGCCCACCAGGCTCCTCTGAACCTGGGATTCTCCAGGCAAGAACACTGGAGTGGATATTTACAATTGATTTATCTTCTGGATCAACTGACCTCTTTATCATTATAAAATGATCCTTCTCTCTTATTACCATTTTTAACTTGCTTTATTTTGTTTTATATGGTTATAGCTACCCATGCTTTTTTTGGACTTTCCAGGTGGCACAGTGATAAAGAATCTATTTACAAATGCCGTAGACTCAACAGATGTGGGTTCAATCCCTGGGTTGGGAAGAGCCCCTGGAGTAGGAAACAACAACCCACTCCAGTACTCTTGCCTGGAAAATTCCATGGACAGAGAAGCCTGGTGGGCCAGAATCCATGCTGTCACAAAGAGTCAGACGTGGCTGAGCACACAGAACATGATTTTTATTGGTTACTTTTTGCTTGAAATATCTTTTTTTTTTAATCTTATCACTCTCAGTCTGTGTGTGTCTTAAAAGCTCAAATGAGTCTCTTAACATATTGTTAAATCTCTATTTTTAAATTCATTTAGCCATTCTGTGTCTTTCAGTTGAAAAATCTAGTTCATTTATGTTTCAAGTAATTATTATCAATAAAGACTCGTGCCTTTTGTTCATTGTGTTCTGGCTGTTTTCTAGACCCACTGTTTCTTTTTTTCTGATCCTTATGTCTTTTTTGGTGTAATTTAATGTCTTAAGGTATGAGTATAATTTGACATCTTTATCTTGTTCTTGTGCATAGGTACTCCTGGGTTTCTCTTGTTGTTGTCATGAGGCTTATATAAAATAGCTTAAAATTAGAGCATTCTATTTTTAACATCTTTTTAAAAAACTGATAACAACTTGATAGCATTCCTAAATGTTACATTTTTACTTCTCCTCCCCCTCACATATTAAGTTGTTGATATTACAGTTTACATATTTTTATATTATGTATCCAGTATCAAATTATTATATTAATGCTTTTTAACTTATTTTCTAACTTTTTATCTAGAGCTTTAATTTAATTACTCAGCTGTAATTTAATTAATTTACAGAATCTGACTTTGATTATATGTTTATCATCATCATTGAGTTTGATGTAGCCATATGTTTTTATGATGTTAATTAGCATCTTTTTCTCTTCCACTGAAAGAAACCCCTTTAGAATTTATATTAAGTGAGGTCTAAGCGACTTAGCAGCAGCAGCAGTGGTAATGCATTTCCTCAGCTTTTGTTTGTTCAGGAAAGTCATTATCCCTCCTTCTTTTCAGAAGTACAGCTTTGCTGGGTATAGAATACTTGGTTGACAGATTCCTCCTCCCCCCACCCCCATTTTCAGTGTTTTGAATATATCACCCCATTCTCTCTTGGCATGCATAGTTTCTGTTGAGAATTCTGCCTAATGTCTTATCATGTTTCCTGGTATGTAACATGTCCCTTTTTGCCTGCTGCTTTCAAAAAATTATTTTTTCCTTGACATGAAAATTTAATAAGAATGTGTCTCAGTGAAGCCCTATTCAGGTTTAAACTATTTAGAATCCTTTGTGCCTCATGGATCTGGATATCTATTTCTTTCTGTGGGTTTGCAAAGTTTTATCTATTATTGCTTTACATACAGTCCCTTTATATTTCTCTTCTCCTTTTGGGGTTTTTCTAATATGATTTTTTTTTCTTTTAATGTTATCACCTATGTCCAGTAGGCTTTCTTTACTTTTTTAAAAAAATTCTTTTTGCCTTTTGTTCCTCTAACTAGATAACGTAAGGTGTCCTGTCTTCTGGTTGAATGGTTCAGTGGTCATTCTGGTTGAATGATATGGCCAAGACTGCTGTTGAAACTCTTTATTGAATCTTCAGTTCAATCACTCTATTCTGTTCCAGGATTTTCATTTTTAGGAGGGGAATGGGTTCTATTTCTTTGAACCTCTCTCTTTTTCCCATGCATTGTTTTCCTAGTTTTGTTGTTTGTGTGTTCTTGAAGTTAAGTAAATTTCTTTAAGAGGAATATTCTGAATTCTTTGTATGACAGTTCATAAATCTTCATTTCTTTGGAGGTCAATTCAAACATAAATGTGTGCTAAGCTCTCTGAACATGTGGGGCCACTGTCTTGGCTCCGCAGGCACTGAGTCACTGGTCAGGCTCACTATTCAAGTGCTGCTGTAGTTTAGGCTGTAGGGTGGGCTACAGAGATCTCTACTAGCTCTGCTGAGGTTTCCTGGTTGGCAGGTTTGGAGGCTGGGTTCAGAAATGGGTGCAGACATGGATTACCTTCACTAATGCAGGTCAGGAGCTTCAGAGCAGGCCCCAAGGTTGATAAGACTCTAGTTTGGGGAGTGAAATAGGCAGAACTGTGTACCAAGCTCTCAGGCCAGATTGGGTCATCAGCTGGTTCTGCACATGGGCAGACCTGCTGGCTGAGGTCACATCTGAAGTGTTGCTGGACTGAGCAGCTTCCTGGGTCTCAGGTCAAACCTCCTGGTCAGATGAGGAGCTATACTCAGCAGTGGGCAGAGCTACGAATTAACTCCCCAGTCTGGGAGAGCAGCAGAATTGTTCCAAGGCAACAGTGCTTTTTGTTTGGGGACTTGACTCCAGCCAAGCTGTACCCCCAAGTTCCCTGACCAAAAGAGGCCACTGGCTTTGTTCTAAAGATGGCTAGTGCTGCTGGCTAAGCTCTTAGTTCCAGTGTTGCTAGGATAAGTAGCTTCCTGGTTGTTTCAGCCAGGTTCCTGGTTGGGGTAGTGAGGACCTATACCCAGCAATGGGCAAGGCATGACTAATTCCCCTGCCTACAAGGAGAGGAAGACCAGGCTCTGAAATGGCAAGCCTCTTCTTTTGGGGTGCCAAATCAAGCAGACCTGTGCTCCACCAGATTCCCTGATCAGACTGCACCACCATCTTGTCTCTACAGAGGAGCAAAGTCACTGGTTGAGACTTCTATCAATATTTAGGCACTGGTATTAGGAACCTGGGGCTTCCCAGTGGCACAGTGGTAAAGAATCTACCTGCTAATGCAGGAAGCACAGGAGACATGGGTTAGATCTCTGGGTCAAGAAGATCTCCTGGAGGAAGAAATGGCAACCCACTCCAGTATTTTTGCCTGCAAAATTCCATGGACAGAGGAGCTTAGTGGGCTGCACTCTGTGGGGTTGCAAAGAGCTATACATGATTGAGCACACACAAGCGCATGTGCACGTGCACACACACACACACACACACACAATAGGAACTCAATCTGCCAAGATCTAAATGCTGGCTGCTGCAAGACCCTCCCTTCTTCTCCATCACAATCCAGTTGCCCATGGTCAAGCCCTGCAGACTTCCACACCATTCCCATGGGATGGGACCCAAGTGGGCCTCCTCAGAGGCAGCTCACAATGTTGGGGAAGCAGGATGTCTACCAGAGCCCTCATTTTGCCCCCTGGAGAAACCGTAGGATCAGGGAGGTTCTCTTACCCTCCTAACACAATTTGTCTCAGTGTCTGTGGTGCAGGGGGTATACTCCTGCCTCATGCCTATGTTCTAAAGTTTTCAAAATGGTATATTGTTCATAAATAGTAATTAGTTATTCCTGTGAGGGGAAACAAAGTCAAGAATGATCTGTGTCACCACCATGGTGCCATCATTCCTCCCATACCAGTGTTCCTAGTCCTTCTATCTGTCCAGAGACATGTAAGGATTATATGGCCTTGTACCTTTGAGGTTCAGCATAGCCACATGACTGTCTTTATCTAGTGAAATGTGACTATGAATTATCTGAGTTACCCTGAAGCCTGGTATTGAGATGTTGATGTCATAAGATGATGGCATCTCTAACAGACTGGATCCTTGTGGGACTACAGAGAGCAGAGTCCCCCTGCCCCAATTCAATCGGCCATGAAGCTTGCACAAGAAATAATCCTAGGACTTCCCTGGTGGTTCAGTGGTTAAGACTCCATGGTCCCAATGTAGGCAGCTCGGTTTCAATCCCTGGTCAGGGAACTAGATCTCACATGCTGCAACTAAAGATCCTCCCATGCCACAACTAAGACTCCATGCAGTCAAATATATAAATTAATTTTTAAAAGAAATAACCCTTTGTTGTTTTAAGCCAAGAAGCAGGGTTTGAATGTTATTGCAGCAAAACCTAATCTATCCTGACAGATACACATGTCTTCCAAGCTCTATATTAGAGACTCAATCTGCAAAAATCTCTATGAGATAGATATGATTATTTCCACTTTGTAAGTGAGAAAACTAAGGTTCAGTCATTAACATACCATAAATCACACAATGAGTTAGAGTTGAAAGGGTTAAAAGAGGCAGTGATCCATGTTTCTGAAGATAAGCCTTTGGGTTTTGATGCTGAACAGAGTCATTGGTTTCTGGAAAGGAAAACTTTTTCATAGGTTTTGATCCCTCCCCTTAACAGCCTTAATCTTTGGAAAGAGAGGACATCTCAAAGACTGAGTTCTCAGCTGAGGTCAAATGAGAGTGAGGAATAGTGAAAGCAGAGGGCTGCAAAGGAATTGTCTTTTAAAATAAGAAACTATAGAGACTTGCCTGGTGGTCCAGTGGTTAAGAATTCATCTTGCAATGCAGGGGACATGGGTTCAATTCCTGGTCAGGGAACTAAGATCCCACATGCCACGAGACAACTGAGCCTGCACTCCACAATGAAAAACCACGCATGACACAACAAAGATGCCACATGCCGCAGCTAAGACCCAACGCAGCCAAATAAATAAATATTTAGGAAACTCTACATGCAAAAGAAAGGTTTTATCTGGAAATCAAAGCCCACTGGAGGCTGCAAATATGTCCCAGTGGACAGCAGCTGTCTGAAACAATAGCTGTTTGAATCATAGGTGATTAAACAACATCACAGTAGTGGATGAGGTCATGTAGATAAGGGTGCAACTGGAGAAAATAAAAGACAAAGGAAAAAGAAGGAATTCAAGGTATCAGTTCTGGTGCATTAGGTTTTAACCAAGGTGAGACTGCACATTATCTTCATTGCCCAATGGAAATCCACAGAGGAATGACAACTTTTTTTTTTTAATTGTAGTAAGTTTATAAGCTTTCAAGATGACTGGTCTATTATAATAAAACTGTTTCCTTACTTGACCTGCTGTGATCTACACAAGATAATGGAATTGCTTGCTTCCACACAAAGAAAGAAAGGGAAGATGTCCAACTTCATCTTCTTAAAATACTGTCCTATCTCTTTAAGCAAACCAACAAACTAAACCAATTATCACTTTACCTGGAATGTTCTCCAACAGATGATGAAGACATATGGTCCATAAACACAATCACTGTCTAAAAGTGAGCTCTATAAACTCGCTGTTTTATGCATTAGAAAAATCAGGTTAAAGGAGGCAAAATGATGTGCCTGGGGTCAAAAAGCTTGAGGTGGAACAGAGCAAGGAAGCCTTCTGCTCTCCCGTGACCTGCAGATGCTCATCCCAGTGGTTTTGTCTGATGTGCCGCCATCAGCTAAGACGCCCTCTTTTTCTCTTCCCTTACTTCCTTGATCTGCATCCTGACCATTGTCTTTTACTTCATTGCAGCAGCCCCCAAGTTGGTCTTCCTGCCTCTGGTCTCCTCATTGCAGTTCCACCTCTAATAGATCACTGAATGATTTTTCAAAACAACAATTGGATCACATCAGTACCCTGATTTTAAGGTCTTCCATGGTTCCCTATAACTCTTAGGAGAAACCAAAGCACCTCATGACACAGAAGGCCCTTCACAGTCAGGCATCTCTCTATCCCTGTGGTTTTATTCCCTAGAATGCTCATGGTCACGTTCCCCTTCAGTTCTGTGGAACCACATGGAGTTTCCTTGGCCTGTATTTCCACTCATCCTTTGTTTCCTTCCAGACTCCTATTTACCTTTCAAAAGCCAAACCTAGCATTTCTTTCCCCAAGAAGCCCCCCTAGACATCCCACCCCACCCCAGCCTTTCTCAGATGCATTTGATCCTCTGCTTCAGTTCTCTCTCAATTTGACTTTCACCACCAATAAATTCCAAAGTCATTGAGATCAGGGAATCAGTCTCATTAATTTTTTATCATAAGACATAATATGTGCCAATCATGTAAATAATATAGGAAGGGAGGGAGGAAGAGAGAGAGGAAGGAAAGAACAAAAAAAAAAAAAAAGCACAAATTCCCACATTCCCTATTGCTTGGTCAGAGTCCTTTCTCCCATTTTATGGCATTTTTGGCAATATCTGTAAATAAAATGTGTGTGTTTGTGCCCATTTGCTCAGTCTTGTCTGACTCTTTGCGACCCCATGGACTGTAGTTCGCCAGGCTCCTCTGTCCATGGAGTTCTCCAGGCAAGAATACTAGAGTGGGTAGCCATTCCCTTCTCCAGGGCATCTTCCCAACCAGGGACAGAGCCTGGTCTCTTCGGTCTCCTGCACTGGCAGGCAGACTCTTCAGCACTAGCGCCACTTGATCATGTATATATTCTGATAGTGGAAATTATATTCCTATTTCATTTTCTGCTAGATCAAGAAGAATAGTTAATATAGAAGTAACAGTCTTTCTACAGTGAGGTGTTCTTGCAGAGGTACTGCAAGTTCCAAACCGGCTGTTTAAGGTTGAGCATTGACACAAGAGGACCATACAGAGATGCCCATATAAGAGTTTGCTAGAGAGTTACACTATCTTTAAATAGCATCTGTGGGTACAGTGCAATCTTACTGGTATTCAGAAATACTTGGAATGCTATGCTAGGCAGATGTTACTGCTTCCACCCTACAGAAGAGGAAGTGTGAGAAACAGGCAATTCTTCAAGGCCACCTGGTAAGTCCCTGACAGAGCAGGGGACTTTATGTAGACCTCTGAACTTCACACCATTAAACTTCACTTTCCATACACCCCACTGAGCCACTTTGCTTTAAATAAAAAGCAGGAAATTTCCTTGTCTTTACTGCTGCCCTGGGTTTGACTGCCCTTTGTTTGGGGTTTTATATTCAGCTCTCTATGCAAGTTGTTACAACTCAGCACTTACCCACTAATCTTCTCCAAGGGAGAGAATAACAATCGTTTCCTTGGGCTTATGCTTTTTTCCCTAAGATCTCAAAATTACTATTTCCCAAAGATTTTCCCTGAAGTGTAGAGTGTATAAAACAAGAGTGCATAAAAGAGAGAAAGAAAAGTCATTGGTCCTGTGAAGCCAAGGACTCTTTATAACCAGAAACCAACTTCAAATGAAGATTTGACCCCTAACTTAAAAATTCATGGAGGAATTTTTGTATTTGTATGGGGGATTTCTGCTAAAATCTTTATTTCTTTAAGTGCCCCCAGGCCTTTATTCTTTCATTTGTTCAGTCAATTCATCATTTAATGAACATTAAGCTCCCCCACTGGACCAGGCATGTTTTTATACATAAGACTTGTTTACTTGGAAGCTTAAAATCTCAGATCTGGGGAGCATCTTAAATCTAGTGGAATCTCTCTTCCCTTTTCTTTCTGAATTTCATTCTTGAATTTTCTCTATGTTTCCATGCCAAGAGACTCTTCTGCCCAGGTCTGAATTGTTCTGCTGATGAGAGCTCATTACTTCCAGAGCTTCCTCAAGTTCAATAGGTTGCTACTTCCACTTGGTCAGTTTTCGAAGCAGACAATTCTCTCACCCTCAGGGAAGGACAGAAACACAGAGAGGCCAACTCATTAGGAGGCTTTGTACATCTTCCCCCCTGGTACTGCAATGGACTAGCAGACTCCAGCCGGTTTTAAGACAAAAGAGACCCAACTGTAATTAAATAGTCACAGGAAATCCTTGTGGGTTTCTGCTTTTGCACTTTCAGGAGGACACTAATTAGGTGGGGAGCCCTTGTATGCAAGCTCCCTGGGCACAGCAGGTGCTGTTCGGAAGGTTTCCTCTCTGACCAGGAGCAGTGTTTGGACCCCTCATTGACTCTCTAAATTGTGTCTGCCCCACTAATAAAGCCCTAATGGTGGGAGCCGGCAGACCGCCTGCCCTTCTCCATCCGGGGCACTCTGCTGTCCCCCAGGGTGGGCTGCTGAGCGTGAATGATCCCTTTGTCTTCATCTCAAATGTTTTGGCAGTGCTTCAGAAGACAGTGGTGAATGAAAAACCACGTGGTTCTAATTGTTTTCTCTGGGATCCGACTGATTTCCTTAGGGCACCTCTCTCTCTCACACACACACACATACACACACACAAACACACACACACACACACACAGAGACTGATTTCCTTAGGGCATCTCTCTCTCTGTCACACACACACACAGACTGATTTCCTTAGGTCACCTCTCTCTCTCTCTCTCTCTCTCTCTCTCACACACACACATACACACACACACACAGACTGATTTCCTTAGGGCATCTCTCTCTCTCTGTCTTTCACACACACACACACACACACACACAGCTTTGGGATCAACACTGTCCTTAGACTTCCAGCTAATTACACCAACCTGTGATTTTTTTTTTTTTTTAAAGAAGCACTGACATACAACGTTTTTCCAGGGAGAACACCTTCTCGACCCAAGTTTAGTTATCAGCCAGGTGAAGAGAAAAAAGTGTGATTTCCTTTCCAATTAAAAGGCACACTGAGCCAAGACGAGCCACCTGTTTATATCAGGGAAGCTACGAAAATCTTCACAAGAGGGCTGCAGTTTCCTGAATGAAGGAACAAACGAATAAACAGCTGAAGGTGGAAGAAAGGAAGTGGGTGAAGCAAAGTGTTTAACCCAAAGCCGTGCAGACATTACTGAATGTTTATCTGGCCCCTGGTGCTGGGCCAGGGTATCTCAACTACTGACATCTGGGACTGGATAATCCTTTGTTCTATGGGCTGTTCTGGGCATCTCTGCCTCCACCTATGAGATGCCGGTAGCAACGCCCCAACCCCAGTTGTGACCATCCAAAATGTCTCAGATCTTGTCAGATGTCCACGGGATAGGGGATTAAGAAGCACAGAAATCATTCCCAGTTAAAAAGTCACTGAATTAGATGAATCAAAAGGATGAGAGTTGAGAGACATCACATGAATGGGCCCTAGAGTTGGCAGCTGGCCAAGAATCCTAGCTTTATCTATTCCTCCCTGAACCTACCTCATAAAGTCATGAGAATTAAATGAGAAGCCACACATAAGGTGCTCAGCACAACGTCTGGTCCATAGTGAACGCATGATAAATATTAACTCGTGTCAATATCATCCACATGATTATTTCTGCTGTACACAGGATGACAGACCTCTTTGCCTGAGAGTAAGATGCTGTCTTTACACATCTGCTGGGCTCATTTAGTGCTGTTCATGTCAACCATCAATTGTGGAGTTTCCAGTCTCCCTGTTTCAGACTTAGGAACCGCAGGGAATGAGGATGCTGGCATCACCCATGAACTCTTGGCTCCCTCCTGGGGTCTGCACAGGCCAGGGGCTGAGAAAGAAAGATGTTTCCCATGGAGGAGATGGCTGCTGACATTTTAACCAGTGCACTCAGCAGGCCTTAGGACCAGCCAGGGTCATAGGTCAGATTCCTGGTTCTCACAGTTGCCTTCCTCCAAAAGGAAAAGCCCCATGGTGCTAATGGGCTAGCTTCAGCCTCTGGTTACAGCCTGGGAACCATGAGGGGTTCCAGCAGCCTGGCTGCTAAAAGATTCCCATGTATCACACAGCTACTCACACCAACAGTCCCAGCCTCAGCATGGCCCAAACTGGGCTCCCAGACCCGCCTCCTCTCCAGCCCTCTGCTGCTCCATCTGCTTTATGCCCGCTTCTTGCCGTCCTCGCCTTGTGCTCTACAAGTCTCTCTGCTGCTTCCAAGATCAGAGATGAGCAGCAGCCTCCTCACCATCCCCCATCTCCAGGGCATCCTCAAAACCACCAACCAGTATGTAACTGGGAGTTGTCTTCTCAGGCTTAAAAAGCTTCCGTGGCTCTCCATTTATTTTGGACTAAAGTCTTCATTTTGAAATATAAGCACTTAAATGTCCTTGCCCTTGCCTACGTCCCCTCATCTTTCAAGAAGTATTCACCCTCACCACCCCCCTTCACTGTCTGCCCCTTGGGCAAACAACCCCAAACAATTCCCTGAAGATGTCCCACTCCTCAGAACTGACTCATCCTCTCAGCCTTGTAAACAGGAGGCCCTTGACACCCAGGGATGTCAAGGGCCTGCAAAAGTGTTCAAGGTCTGGAAATATAGATGGATTGGATTATATATTTGAAAACAAATCAAAGGGAATAAACACATAATTACACACCCGCAAACCGATACATTGTAACTAGTCAAAGATAATTCAAGTTACAGAATTCTATATAAATACAAAAGATGAAATTATAGAAATAATCTTATTTTGCCAAAAGTGAAAATTGAGAGTGTAATATGAGCTGTGTGGGTGTATTTATGTTTGATACGAAATGAGGCGGGGCTCCTATCATCAGGAGAGACTTGAATGTGAAAAGGTTTCAAAATGTCTCTTTGAAGCCTCGATCTTTGCATGTATTCTCTTCCCCCCCTCAGTATTATAGAGATATAATTGACATGCAAAGTGGTATAAGTTTAAGGTGTACAGCAAAATGACTTGACATGTACATATTGTAAAATGATTACCGGGGTGAGTTTAGTTAACACTCATCATTTTATATAGTTATAGATCTTTTTTCCTTGTGATGAGAACTTTTAAGATTTACTCTTAGTAACTTTCAAATATATTATACAGCCCTGTTAACTATATTTATAATGTTGTACATTACATCACCAGCATTTATTAGTGGAAGTCTGTGTGTTTTGGATACTTTCATCCAATTCCTCCTGCCTCTGGTAACTATTAGGCTTCCCTGGTGGCTCAGAGGTTAAAGTGTCTGCCTCCAATGCGGGAGACCTGGGTTCGATCCCTGGGTCGGGAAGACCCCCTGGAGAAGGCAATGGCAATCCACTGCAGTATTCTTGCCTGGAGAATCCCATGGACAGAGGAGCCTGGTAGGCTACAGTCCACCGGGTCTCAAAGAGTCGGACACGACTGAGCGACTTCACTTTCTTTCTTTCTGGTAACTATAAATCTGATCTCATTCTACTAATTTAGGAATTTTCTTTTTGATTCTACACATGACTGAGATCATATAGTATTTGTCTTTCTCTGATTTATGTCACTCAGCAGAATGTCCTCAAGGTCCATCTATGTTTTCACAAGTGGCAGGATTTCCTTCTTTTTTATGGCTGAATATTATTTAAGTCTATGTCCGTATGTGCATATGTATGTATGTATACATATGCACACACACCTCATATACTTTATCTAATCTTCTGTGGATTGGCACTTAGGATGTTTCCAAGTCTTGGCTATTGTAAATAATGCTGCAATGAACACTGAGAGGCAGATATCTCTTTGACATAGTTATTTCATTTTCTTTGGACATATCCCAGAAGTGGGATTGCTAGGTCATTTGAAATTACTATTTTTGATTTTTTTTAAGAACTTCCATGCAGTTTTCCGTAGAGTTGATGCCAATTTACATTCCCCCCAACCCCGTGCACAAGGGTTCTCTTTTCTCCGCAACCTCACCAGCATTTGTTACTACCTCTTGCCTTTTTGATAGTAGCCATTCTGACAGGCAAAAGGTGATGTCTCACTGTGATTTTGACTTGCATTTCCCTAATATTAGTGGTGTTGAGCACTTTTGTGTATTTGTTAGCCATTTGAATATTATCTTTGGAAAAATATCTCCATTTTAAAATTGGATTGAGTTTTTTTTTTTACTATTGAGTTTTCTGAGTTTCTTATCTCTTTCAGACACTAACTTTGTAACAGATACATTATTTGTAAATATTTCTTCCTTTTCTGTAGGTTGCCTTTTCATCTTGTTGATCATTTCTTTTGCTGTGTGGGAGCTTTTTAGTTCAATGTAACCCAACTTGATTTTTATTTTGCTGCTTGCACTTTAGCTATCATATCCTAAGATCATTGCCAGGATTCAAGAAGCTTTTCCCTTATGCTTTCTTCTATCAGTTTACGGTTTTATGTCTTACATTTAAGTATTTAACCCACTTTGAGTTAATTTTTGTGACTGGTGGAAGATAGGGATCTAGTTTCATTCTTTTACATGTGAATGTCCAATTTTTTCCCAGCACTATTTATTGAAGAGACTGACTTTTCTACATGGAATAGTCTTGACTCCTTTGTGAAGTAGTAATTAATTGTATATACATGATTTATTCCTGGGTTCTTGATTCTGTTCCAGTAGTCTGTTTTTTATTTCAATACCATTCTCTCTTGATTACTATTACTTTATAATTACCATGACATCAGAAATTGTGATGCCTCTGGCATTGACTTTTAATGACTGATGTGGCTATTGGGCATCTTTTATGGATCTATATTTTTTCTACTTCTATAAAATTGGTATCAGAACACTGATAGTAATTGCACTGAGTCAATACTGGGCTTTGGATAGCATAGATATCTTAAAAATATTAATTTTTCCTATCTGTAAACACATTATCATTTATTTGAGTTCAATTTTTTTAATCAATATCTTATAGTTTTCAGTGCAGAGATATTTCACCTCTTTAAATTTATTCCTAAGTATTATATTGTTTTACATGCTACTGTGGATGGGATTGTTTTCTTTATTTTTCAAGTAATTCATTGTTAATGTATAGAAATGCTAATATGTTTGTAAGTTGACTGTATCCTGCAGCTTATTGATTATGTTGATTAGATCTAATGGGTTTTTAGTAGTCTTTAGGACTTTCTATATATAAATATAGAATGCAAATAGAGACAATTTTAATTCTTCCTTCTCAATGCTATGACTTCTTTCCTTTCCTCTCTTCCCTCTCTCCTTTGTCTGATGCCCTGGCTAAGACCTCCACTACTATGGTGAAGAGGAGTGGTGAAAGTGAGAGCCTTTGTCTTATTTCTGATCTTAGAGAAAAGTTTTCAGCCTTTCACCACCGAGTATGATGTTGCTATGGGTTTGTCATATATGACCTTTACTACTGGAGAAGGAAATGGCAGCCCACTCCAGTGTTCTTGCCTGGAGAATCCCAGGGACAGCGGAGCCTGGTGGGTTGCCGTCTATGGGGTCCCACAGAGTCGGACACGACTGAAGCGACTTAGCAGTAGCAGCAACACTTAAGTACATTGCTCCTATGCCTAATTTGTTGAAAGTTTTCATAAAAGGTTATTGTATTTTGCCAAATGTTTTTTCTGTGTTTATTTAGGCAGCCATATGATTTTTATCTTTTGTTATATCATTGTGATGTACCACACATATTCATTTGTGTCTCTTGAAGCACCCTTGTATCTTGGGTGTGAATCCTGTCCAGTCATGGTATTTGATCCTTTTAAACATGCTGCTGAATTTGGTTTCATGTATTTTGTTGAATTTTTGCATCTGTGTTCATCAGAGATACTTGTCTGGAGTTTTCTTGTAGTGTTCTCATGTAGCTTTAGTATCAATGTAATTTGTTGGTGGTGGTCCAACTGTGTGATCCCATGAACTAAAGCCCACAAGGCTCCTCTAGCCTTGTAAACTGAGTTTGGTAGTGTTTCTTCCTCTAACTTTTTGGGAGAGTTTGAGAAGGATTGGAATTAATTCTTCTTTAAATGTTTGGTAAATTCATCAGTGAAGCCATCTAGCCCTGGCTAAATGTTTATTTGTTGACAGTAACTTTGGTTTTTTGTTTTATTACTGATTCAAACTCCTAACTATTAATTGGTCTGTTTAGACTTGCTCTTTGTTCCTAATTCAGCCTTGGTAGGCTCTAATTTCTAGAAATTTATCTCTTTCTTCTAGGTTTTCCAGTTGGTTTGCTTCCCTGATAGTACAGTTGGTAAAGAATCCACCTGCAATGCAGGAGACTCTGGTTCGATTCTTGGGTCAGACAACTAGGCTGTCCTGTTGGTTGTCATATAGATATTCATAGTACCCTCTTAGGACCCTTTTCTATTTCTGAGGTATCAGTTATAATGTTTCTTCTTTCGTTTATAATTGTGTTAATATTGGTCCTCTCTGGTTTTTCCTCATAAGTCTATGTAAAGGTTTGTCAATTTTCTTGATCTTTTCAAGGAACCAACTCTTAGTTTTGTTAATCTTTTCTGTTGATTTCCTGTTCTTAGTTGATTTCTGTTATAATCATTATTATTCCCTTCCTTCTGCTAACTTTGAGCTAACTTTGTTCTTCTTTTTTAGTTCTTTGAGGTATAAAGTTAGGTTATGTTTTTTTTTCAGATCTTTCTATTTACTTCAAATATGCACTTATAGCTATAAATGTCTCTTATTTATGCATCCCATGGGTTTTGATGTTTTTATCTTTATTTCTCTTAAGATATGTTTTAATTTCCTTTTTAATTTAATGTTTGATCCATAGGTTTTTCAGGAAGAGTGTTGTTTAATTTACACGTGTTTGTAAATCTTCCAATTTTTCCTTCTGTTGCTAACTTCAAGTTTTATATCATGTATCATTTATATAAGTCAGAGAAGACACTCCATATGATTTCTGTCTTATTCAATTTGCTAATATTTGTCTTATTGTCTAACATATGATCTATCCTAGAAAATGTCTTTTGTATGTTTGAAAAAAATGTATATTCTTGTTTTCAGAATGTTTTCTGTGTCTGTTAGATCTATTTTGTCTCTCATGTTGTTCAAATTCTCTGTTTCCTTATTGATTCTCTGCCTGGATGAGGAATCCATTGTTGAGAGTGGCATATTAACATCCACAACTATTATTATTGCTTGTTATTTTAGTCTTGTTAGTTTAGCATGATATATTTTGATGCTCCAGTGTTCAGTCCATGAATATTTAGTTACTTTACCTTCTTGAAAGCTTGACCCTTTTATCATTATATAATGACCTGTTTTGTATTTTTAACCATTAGTAATTTAAAGTCTGGTAAAGGCATAGCTAGTCCCACTTTTGTTGTTACCATTGCTTGACATACCTTTCTTGATTCCTGCATTCTCTGCCTAGGTATGTCTTTGAAGCTAGAGAAAGTCTCTTGTAGGCAGGATATTGTTGCATCTTACTTTTAATTCATTCAGTCATTATATGTCTTTTGACTGGAGAATTAAATTTCTTAAGTTAAATGTAAAAATAATAAGTTAAATTTAATTTATTAAATTCATTTATTCATTTAATTTATTAATTAAATTCCTTTACTTAAAGTAATGATTGACACATAAGGACTTAATACTGCCATTTTATTAAACATTTTCTGTTTTTAGTTCCTTTGTTCCCTTTTTTCCTGCTGTTGTCTTTTCTGATATGATGACTTTTTTTGGTAGGTACACTTTGATTTCATGATCTTTTGTGCAGGTACTACACTTTTAAATTTGTGGTTACCATGAGGCTTACATATAATACATTATACATATAGTTATCAGTTCAGTTCAGTTCAGTCGCTCAGTCATGTCTGACTCTTTGTGACCCCATGAATTGCAGCACGCCAGGCCTCCCTGTCCATCACCAACTCCTGGAGTACACCCAGACTCACGTCCATCAAGTCAGTGATGCCATAACAACTTAACTTCAATAGCACTTCTAAACTTTACATTTTTACTTCCCTCCTCATTTTAGTTTACTGATATTATCATTTACACACTTTATATTACTTATCTAATAACAGACTATTATAGTTCTGGAAATATTTAATACATTGTTTTTTTCATTTTTAAAGTAGAGTTGTAAGTGAACTGCATACCACTCTTTCCATATTAGAGAATCTGATTTGACTATATATTTAGCATTACTAGTGAATTTTACACTAACTTCATATATTTTTAATAATGTTAATAAGTGTCTTTTAACTCCACTCAAAGAACTCCCTTTAGAATATCTTTTATGGCCAATTTAATTGTAATGAACCCCTTCACCTTTTGTTTATTAGAGAAAATTGTTATGTGTCTTATTTCTGAAGGAGAGCTTTGCTGGGTAGATGATTCTTGGTTGACAACTCTTTTCTTTCAATATTTTGATTATATCATTCCATTCTCTCCTAGTCTGAAGAGTTTCTATCAAGAAATTTGCTGATAATCTTATGGGGTTTCCTTGACTGTAACTTTCTTCACTTTATAGGTTTGCTGCTTTCAGAATTATTATTTTTTGTTTTTTATTTTTTACTTTGACTTTTGACAGTTTAATGTATGGTGTTACCCTACTCATGATTAACCTGTTTGGAGTCCTTTGGGCCTCATGAATCTGTATGACTGTTCCCCCCACAAGTCTGGGAAGTTTTCAGATCTTGCTTTAAGAAACTTTGTTTCTTTCTCTTTGTCTTCTCCCTCTGGAATTCCTATGATGTGCTTATTTTTTCCTTTAACAGTTTCTCATGTCTTTTTCTTTTATGCTTCTCTGATTGGATAATTCCAAATGCCTTGTCTTCTAGATCACTGATTATTTCTTCTGCATGACTGAGTCTACTGTTAAAGCTCTTATGAATTCTTCAGTTCAATATTTGTGTCCTTTATCTCTAGAATTAATGTTTGGAGTGTTTTGTTTTTCCATTTTTTTGATGGTTTATACCTCTTTGTTGAACTTCTTCTTTTGTTCATGCATTGTTTCACTAATTTCTTTATGCTGTCTGTCCTTGTAGTCCTTAAATTTCTTTAAGAAGATTATTCTGAAATTTTTGTCTCACAGTTTAAAGTTCATAGATATTTATTCCTTGAGTCAGTTACTGGTGCTTTATTGTTTTCCTTTTGTTGTCATGTAAACCTGAGTTTTCATGACTCTTGATTCTTCAAATTGGTATCTGTGTTTGAGTTAAGTCGTCCCCTTTTCTAGACTTCACATTTTCACTTCAGCAAGACAGTTCTTACAGTCAGCTCAGCTTGAGGCTCTGGACATGTCAGCTGGTAGCATCCTTGGGCAGTGGGACTTGCTATCTGGGTCTGTTTGGGGCAAGACCACTGCCCAAGATCTAAAGTTGGATGGGGGTGCTGCTGGCTAAGAACATTTGGATAAGACTGTTTGCTTGGCTTCTTGTTTAGTGCAGCTGTAGGGTGTGCTCTGCAGTGGCCTAGATTCTCTGGTCAGGCTTTCTAGATGGTAAGACTGGGTACTATACTCAGCCAGTAGGTAGGGCTATGAATTAGCTTCAACAATCCTCTGTTGTCAGGTGGAGGACCAGAATGGGCACCATGATCATCACAGTTGATTGTTAAAAGAACCCATATATGGCAGGACTACACACAGAATTCCCCAAGCAGAAGGTGCCACAGGCTTTGCTCTTCAGACTGAGTGAGGCACTGGCTGTGCTCTCTGTTCATGTGCTACTGTATGGAAAGCCACAGGATGGGCTACACAGCTTTCCATGTACTCTGGCTAGGTTTCTGGTCATGCAGGCTGAAGCCTATTTTCAGCAGTGTCAGGGCTTTGAATTAGTTTTCCGACTTGTGCAGGACCACCATATAGCCCTTATGGCCCTTGTTTGTGACCAAATTAGACAGAACTATGCAGACATGTTCTATGCACCTGACTATGCAGATAGGCAAGGCCACTAGCCAGACTCCACTCTATTCAGGGTTGCAGGATGTGTTACAGATTTCCAGTAACTCTGGTTAAGCTTCCTGGGCTAGGAGAGTGGGAGGATATATTCAACTGTGGGTAAGACTGTAAATTAGATTCCCTGTCCAGATGGGGCCACAGAATAGACCCCAGGACTGGCTAGGTATTTTGTTTGGGGACCAAATCAGGTATGACTATGGACCAAGCCCTCTGGCTGGAACAAGCCACTGATTTGGGTCTGCAGATAGGCAGAGTCACTGGCAACACTCTCTACTAAAGTGCTACTGGGCTAAGGTTCTTTCCACATGCTCTGGCCGGGTTTCCAGCTCAGGCAGGAATAGGAGCTACACGCAGCAGTAGGAAAGTCTATGAATCAACTTCCCTGCTTAAAAGGCATGGCTGAACTGGCTTTAGGACCAACACAGCTTATTATTTGGATTCTTGAATCAGGCAGACCAACTCCCTGATGCAATTCTCTGCTCAGACTGGGCCACCAATAGCCCTGTAGATAAGCAGTGCATCTGGGATATATTGAGGCACTGTTGCAAGTAGGCACTTGGTTTGCCAAAATTTGAGCACTGGTTGCTGTAAGCCTCATTGTCTTCCATCACTACCTGATGCCCAGTGTTCCGATTTCACAGACTGACCCACAATCCATATAAAATGAGATGCAAGTCGGCCTCCTGAGAAGCATTCTACAATGCCAGGGTAGCTGAACGTCCACCCTTGGTGCTTTCACAACTGGAGGAACTGTAGGCTTGGTGCACGGGGAGGTGGGCCCTCTCGGTGTGGTGCTGCACCAGTGTAGGGGAGAGGCAGTGCTCAGAGTGCAGGCACTCTTCATAATCTTCTAATGTGGCCTATCTCCTTCTCCGTGGGGACAAACTTCAGCCTCACCTCCATGTTCTAGGATTTTTACACTACTGTCCTGTCCATAGATAGTGGTCAGTGGTCTTCTCATAGGTTTTCTAAAGTCCAAAACAACCTATGTCACCATCTTGATGACATCACTATCTTGATGATGTCACTCTGTATCTGTTCTTCAGAACATGCTCTCTAGTCTCTATACTTGGAACATGGTTTTTTATTCCTCAAGGATCAACTTAGGTGGTATCCCCTCTAGAAAGCGACCCTGAGGTTGCTCTCTCACAGTCAACTTTCCCTCCAGGCTCCCTGTGTTCTCACTCAGAACCTCTCATACTCTCTATTTGTCTGTCTCTCTCACTAGATTATGGTGTGGAGGGGGTTAAAGAGGAAGAAGGCAATTGATGATTTTCCCTCTTGATTAAGCAGTCCCCTAGTGCCTGCAACTCACTGTACCATGACACTGATGATAGTTATCCAGGTGCACTCAGCTGATAGATCTTTCTTCTGTTTCTGTGGCTGCATCAGGTCACCCTATGCTCTGAGTATGGATCATGTCAGAACAGGTATCCTTTAGCTGGAGAGGCAGATCATCATCATAAAATAAGGTTTCTCTCTCCAGGCCACATGGTAATAAATGAGACAGGCCTGTCTCAGATTCTGTTCCCCTTGATCACTAGTACCTCCAGGGCCTGGCATTGTCCCTCTGCATGAAATAAGATCCTGAGGGGATTTCTCAGGCTTAGAACAAGGGACCAGCTATGCTGGAGTTGTGGTGGCAATGATTGACTTCCGTGGCTGAGGAAATATGGAAGGTGAAATTCTGAGCAATCTAAGCATTGTGGCTGCAGTCCCTAAGGATACAGAGAAATTTCACAAGACCCTGTTTCTTTTTCCCTCTTCATGGTTTGGAAAGGGAGGAAAAGGAGCCAGGAGAGGCATGTTCTTGGTTCATGAAACAGACGTCTTTTTTTTTTTTTTAATGATTGCTGAGAAAAAGTGGGAAAAACAAGAAGTACCCTTGGGCAGTAGAAAGAAATGGCTTTGGTGGGAGTCAAACTTGGGTTTGAATCCTAGCTATGCCACTTAGAGCCTATATGATTTGGGGAAGGTTAGATAACTCCAACAAGCCTCAATTTCGTCCTTTGTAAACTGGGCATAACATAAATCTTGAGGGTTTGGTGTGAGTTCTGGAGTTCGTGTCTTCATAGTTCATGTTCGGTGATAGCACTGCTGTAGATTGTATGTGCTGGGTGAGAGTGATCCGGGTTCCACCACCATACCCCTCATTCCTTCACTTAAAATCGCCTTCCCATCTTTGGGAACATACTCATAAGAGAAAAATACTTTCCTAAGGAATCCTGCTTTCACAGACTCTAAAGCAAGCCATGGCAATGAACCATGCTGCAAGTGTTGGGATATGATTTCATTCTGAGTCTTCCTCCAGTTGACTGAAGAAAACAATTACTCATGTGAGAGAGGCTACCAGAGACATTAGAGAAAGCCCTGGAGTGGGAGTTTGGACATCTGAGTTATAATCTCAGATCTACAACCTATCCATTGATGGACTTGGAGAAAAGATAGCCATAACTCAGTTCAGTTCAGTCACTCAGTCATGTCCAACTCTTTGCGACCCCATGAATCGCAGCATGCCAGGCCTCCCTGTCCATCACCAACTCCCAGAGTTCACCCAAACCCATGTCCATTGAGTCTGTGATGACATCCAACCGTCCATCCTCTGTTGTCCCCTTCTCCTCCTGCCCTCAATCCTTCCCAGCATCAGGGTCTTTTCCAATGAGTCAGCTCTTTGCATCAAGTAGCCAAAGTATTGGAGTTTCAGCTTCAACATCAGTCCTTCCAATGAACACCCAGGACTGATCTCCCTTAGGACCGACGGATTGATCTCCTTGTAGTCCAAGGGGCTCTCAAGAGTCTTCTCCAACACCACAGTTCAAAAGCATCAATTCTTCGGCACTCAGCTTTCTTTATAGCCATAATTAGTCTGTACAATTTCAGGGAATAGCACTGTTGACAGAAAACTTTGCAAACAACACATAAAGTTACTCTCACATGTATGACACTTCTGTTATGCACTGGGAGGTATACCAGTTGTACTGGCCTATGCTACTTCACTTTATCTTTTCAGTGTTTCTAAGAGAAATGTCTTCACCAATAATTATCATGGTTAATAAGCTTTCACTTGAGAGAGATTAAGTGAAAGATTGTGTGTATGTGTGTGTGCATGTGCTCAGTTACGTCTGACTCTCTCGCAACCCCATGGACTGCAGTACACCAAGTTCTTCTGTCTATGGGATTTCCCAGGCCAAATACTGGAGTGGGTTGCCATTTCCTACTCCAGGGAAATCTTCCCAACCCATGGATTGAACTCATGTCTCTTGCATCTCCTGCATTGGCAGGCAGATTCTTTACCACTGCACCATCTGCAGAGCCCAAGTGAAAGATTATACAATCAATTAGTGAATGAGGATCTGAACACCCAGATCTGATTTCCAAAACTGATATCCCAGCCTACTGGGCTCCCTGGACCTTAGGGTTAGAGTTATCAGGCATAACAAATAAAAATATATGACACTCAGTTAAATTTGCGTTTCAGATAATGAACATATTTTTTAGTATAAGCATATCCAAAACATTTTAGTATATCCTCAGTATTACTTAAAATATTTGTTAAATTTATGCTAAATGCAAGTTTTTTGCTGTGCATCTTGTATTTTATTTGGCAAATCTCCTTAGGAGGCTCATGTCACATAAGCAGGTCAGAAGTGGTGTGCCCCAGCCTTTCCCTAGGCACATAAGGCTATTCTCAGAAATGGACCCTTCCGAAATAATTAACAGTCTTCCATGATAGAAGTTGTAAGAATTTTAGAAAAATAAAGGGGAAGAAATTCTCCAGAGGTGATTTAGGTTGTGTTTCCTAGACAAACTTGATGTGGGTTTAGATACTCCAAAGGTGTGCTGAGCGAGAATTCCAAATCACAACTGATATACATGGTGGGTAGAATACTTGGCTGGGCAAACTCAGGTTTACCCGGCAGCTCTCACTCTGAATGCTCCCGAGTCTCACCTGTAAGCTGTGGCAAGGACCTGACTTGGAAGCCAGTTTTACTACTGAAACCCACCGCTGGCCCTTTATCTACAGCACCTCATGCAGAATCATAGCAGTGCTCTGAGGTATGATAATCCCATTTACTAACTGATATACTGAGATAAGGAGCTTCCCAGGTGGCTCAGTGGTAAAGAATCTGTCTGTGAGTGTAGAAGAGGAGGGTTCGATTCCTGGGTCAGGAATATCCCATAGAGAAGGAAATGGCAACCGACTCCAGTATTCTTGCCTGGAGAATCCCATGGACAGAGGAGCCTGGTGGGTTACAGTCCATGGGATCGCAAGAGTCAGACACAACTAAATGACTGAGCTAGAGCTATAAGGAGAGAGAGGGGTCAAAGCCTCAGCTCATGAGCAGTAGAGCTGAATTTGACGTGGGTCTGTCAGAACCCTACACCAGCATCATGCTGAATAGTTTAGGGGAAGTCAGGTGCTCTATAACCCAATGTTCACGATTTTATAGAGTTTTGCTGAGTATTCCCACATAACAGAGTTCAAACTGTTCTTTTTGTATATCATGCTACCTGAATATTCTCCTCTATGTGTTCATCTGTACCTGTCTTGACTCATACTTCAAGGCCTATCTCAAATCCTGACTTTCATGAGCCATGTTGATGCTTTTGGTGGGATGTCACCCTTCCTTTGCACCCTAAAGTTTTCCCTGGCTTGTTTTCAGTGGCCTCCACATTTGGTCTCTAACTGTAGGAACTGGGCACTTCCTTGCCCACTCTGTACTTTATTAAGGGTCTTTCCCAACTAGAGAAGACACATAGCATAATGGCTAAGAATACAGGCTACTGCGTCCCACTACTGGGTACCACTTGTTGGCTGTGAGGCCTTAGACAGATTGCACAACATCTCTGTGCCTCAGTCACCTTACTTTACAATAGAGATGAAAATAAAAATACCTATTGCTGTCATGAGGACCAAATGAATAAATGTGCATAAGTCACTTACAAAAATGCCTGGCACATAAGTGTTCAGTTCATATTGTACTGTCTCTATGACTACTGTGATATCTATCACGATGGGAACTTTTAGTAGGTACCAAGCCCAATATGCCAGCAAATTTGGAGAACTCAGCAGTGGCCACAGGACTGGAAAAGGTCAGTTTTCATTCCAAGCCCAAAGAAAGGCAATGCCAAAGAATGCTCAAACTACCACACAATTGCACTCGTCTCACACACTAGTAAAGTAATGCTCAAAATTCTCCAAGCCAGGCTTCAGCAATACGTGAACTGTGAACTTCCAGATGTTCAAGCAGGTTTTAGGAAAGGCAGAGGAACCAGAGATCAAATTGCCAAAGTCTGCTGGATCATCGACAAAGGAAGAGAGTTTCAGAAAAACACCTATTTCTGCTTTATTGACTAAGCCAAAGCCTTTGACTGTGTGGATCACAATAAACTGTGGAAAATTCTGAAAGAGATGGGAATACCAGACCACCTGACCTGCCTCTTGAGAAACCTATATGCAGGTCAGGAAGCAAGAGTTAGAACTGGACATGGAACAACAGACTGGTTCCAAATAGGAAAAGGAGTACGTCAAGGCTGTATATTGTCACCCTGCTTATTTAACTTATATGCAGAGTACATCGTG
>NW_011494869.1:8653749-8659739 GCF_000754665.1 Bison bison bison | reverse complement strand
ACCCTTATGGCAGAAAGTGAAGAGGAATTCAAAAGCCTCTTGATGAAAGTGAAAGAGGAGAGTGAAAAAGTTGACTTAAAGCTCAACATTCAGAAAACAAAGATCACGGCATCTGGTCCCATCACTTCATGGGAAATAGATGGGGAAACAGTGGAAACAGTGTCAGACTATTTTGGGGGGTTCCAAAATCACTGCAGATGGTGACTGTAGCCATGAAATTAAAAGATGCTTACTCCTTGAAAGGAAATTTATGACCAACCTAGATAGCATATTCAAAAGCAGAGACATTACTTTGCCAACAAAGGTCCGTCTAGTCAGGGCTATGATTTTTCCAGTAGTCACATATGGATGTGAGAGTTGGACCGTGAAGAAGGCTAAGCGCCGAAGAATTGATGCTTTTGAACTGTGGTGTTGGAGAAGATTCTTGAGAGTCCCTTGAACTGCAAGGAGGTCTAACTAGTCCATCCTAAAGGAGATCAGTCCTGGGTGTTCATTGGAAGGACTGATGCTAAAGCTGAAACTCCAATACTTTGGCCCCCTCATGTGAAGATTTGACTCATTGGAAAAGACCTTGATGCTGGGAGGGATTGGGGGCAGGAGGCGAAGGGGACGACAGAGGATGAGATGGCTGGATGGCATCACCCACTTGATGGACATGAGTCTGAGTGAACTCCGGGAGTTGATGATGGACAGGGAGGCCTGGCGTGCTGCGATTCATGATGTTGCAAAGAGTTGGATGCAACTGAGCAACTGAACTGAACTGAACTGAAGCCCAGAGCTGAGCAGAACACAGGCATCATGTCATTTTATCCCCACAACCACCTTACAGGCAAGTACAACTGTCATTCACACAGTTAGGAAATCATGGAGTGAAGAGGCCAACCCTGGCTCACCATGGAGCCTATACTTTCAATCCCAACCCTTCTACTCTTGTATTTTCTTCTCTTTCTTATAGCTTTTTGGAAGTACTTCAACATGGTAGCTGACTTCAACTACATGATTTTATCTATTAACATAACCCATAAAGAGATATAAATATTTCCCCTTTCATAGAATTGAATGCTACCGAATCAAAACCATCTTTGTTCATTTGTGCAAGTAGAGAATGTGTATAGCAGTGGTTTCATGAGGTCATTTAAGAGTAGGTGTAAGAGTTAGCCTGATCGAGCTTTCAATCTGTGAGCTGCCTTTCAGACTCCATAACACTCCAGGCCTCAGATTCCTCTTTGGGTCATGATGGTAGCAAAATAAATTAACTAGTTTTGGAAGCATTTTGTATATTCAGATACCTTATCTATCTTTTATTCCTTGATATAGTAATATTTAAGTTAGCATATCATTTTATGACCTCAAACTTGGGTGAAGTAGGGGGCAAAATCAAAGTCTTCATGGTATGGATTATGTGATATGATATCCATTAATACCCACATCTGTCAGAATGCCCTGCACCAAGCAAATCACTTATCTGGAGCGAACCATTCTTCAGCTGATTGTGTAATCATCAAAGGTGTCTACCTCCATCCCCACCCTACGGAAGATCCTAGACTGTCAACTTTGCCAACAGAAAGCAGTCTTTTCTAAAAGTCCCCAGCAGGATTGTCTCAGGTGAACCAATGAAACATCCGCTCTGAGACCCACAGTGGTCACTTCAGAAAGATACTGAACCCTCACAGACCAGCAAAGAAAAATCAAAATCCATGAAAAACTTCATGTTGTATTAAAATATACAACATGAGAGATGGCATCCATCTTGGGATATATCCTGGGATACCATGTCTTCACTGTTTGGCCGTGGGCAAGTTTCTCAAATTCTCTGAACCCCAGAGTCTACATCAGTGAATTTGTGAAAATCACCCTCCTCAGAATTGAGATAGGTATGAAACAAAGGCCTGATGTGACTGCTTTTCTACCACTGGTATTATTTTGTTAGGGACCCTGTTTTCCCAAGTGTCAATCTTAGCCTTATTCATACCACATATATTTCTCATTTGGGAACATAATGATTCTTTTACCAATCTGGTAAATTCTATGACCACTGAAATTCAATGACTCTCATCTTTTGCTCTTTAATGGCATTGATTGGCTGGATTTTCCCTTCTCACCCACTCATAGTTCAGTTACCTGAGTGAAAAGATGAAGCTAGGGCTATAAAAATATGATTGCATTGCTGTTGCAACTTCCCAAACTCAGATGGTTATAACCTGATGCAGGGCATTCCAATTTTAACTATCTACTGCTGTTTTTATTTCATAAAGCCACTAAAAACATCCTGTACTGCTTTTATATACATCACTACTTTTATGGCTTTTGTGTCATAATAAAAGGCAGTTCGTTGGAAGCTGAGGGTTTTTTTTCCAGCAGAAAAATAGCCAACTTGGAATAAGACATTTCTGTCTAGTTTCTCTGCCTTATAACTCTGTCCCATGCAGTAAGTCCATATTCCTCCAGGCCGCCAGATTATTTTCCCCAAAAAGCTATTTATAAGGCATTACCCTGCTTAACCTTCAAAGGATCACCATTACATTGATGGGAAGGCCCTATGTCCTTAGTCCGACTTTTAAAGATACCTGGTGTCTGGCCACATAACTCACCCAGATAAAATAAAACACCTAGATTGCTCTTCACCTTTTTCAGTACTCATGGTTTCATACACAATGTGCTTTTTCCACCAATTCTGGGAAGCCCTTGTGCCTTTCTTCTTTCTGTTTGTCTATATTTAAGCTGAAGTATAGTCAATTTATAATGTGCTAACTTCTGCTGTACAGAAATTAGCACATTATAAATTGTGCTAATTTAATATAATTAATATAAATTATAGCAGCATGGATGTACCTAGAGATTATCATAACATGAAGTCAGAAGACTTCATGTTATATATATACGTGTGCATAAATATAAATTTATACACATATATAAAGTTATACACATATATAAATCCCTCTCTCTCCCCAACACATATATAAAGTTATACACACATATAAATTCTTTTTAAAATTAGTTTCCATTATGCTTTCGTCCCAGGAGATTGGACATAGTTCCCTGTGTTATGCAGTCTTTGTTGGTTATCCATTCTAAATGTAGTAGTTTCTACCAATCCCAAGCTGCCAGTCCACCCTCTCTCTCCCCGACCCCTTGGCAACCACAGAGCTGTTCTTTATGTCTCTGAGTCTGTTTCTGCTTTGCAGATAGGTTCATTTCTGCCATATTTTAGATTCCACACATAAGCTATATCACATGGCATTTGCCTGTCTCTCTCTTTCTGACTTCATGTTATGATAATCTCTAGGTGCGTCCATGCTGCTTCAAATGGCATTATTTTGTTATTTTGGTGTCTGAATA
This sequence comes from Bison bison bison, assembly GCF_000754665.1. NCBI lineage: Eukaryota > Metazoa > Chordata > Mammalia > Artiodactyla > Bovidae > Bison > Bison bison. The sequence goes on along the minus strand of NW_011494869.1, from coordinate 8,656,400 downwards.
ATATTCCATTGTATATATGTACTACATCTTCTTTATCCATTCATCTGTTGATAGACACTTAGGTTATTTCCATTTCTTGGCTATTGTGAATATGGACATAGGGGAGCACGTTCCTTTCTGAATTACGGCTGTTCGGGTGTGTGCCCAGGAGTGGGGTTGCTGGACCAGATGGCAGCTCCATGTTTAGTTTTTGAGAAACTTCCATACTGTTTTCCACGGTGGCTCCACCAATGTATGTTCCCGCTAACAGTGTAGGGGGGACCCTTTTCTCCACACCTCTTCAGCATTTATTATTTGTAGATTTCTTAATGATGGCCAGCATGAGGTGGTACCTCATTGTTATTTTGATTTACATAGCTCTAATAATTGGTGATATTCAGCATATTTTCATATGCTTATTGGCAATCTGTATATGTCTTCACTGGAAATTTCTATTTGTGTCTTCTGCCCATTTTTTGGTTGGGTTGTGTTTTGCTTTGATTTGTTTTTTTGCTGTTGAGTTGTATGTATATTTTGGAGATTAAGCCCTTGTTTGACACATCATTTGCAAATACTTTCTCCTATTTTATAGGTTGTCTTCTTGCTTTTTTAATGGTTTCCTTTGCTGTGCAAAAGTTTATAAGTTTGATTAGATCCCATTTGCTTATTTTTGTTTTTATTTCTTTTGCTTGGGAGACTGATCCAAGAAAACACTGGTATGATTGTGTGATGATACCTTATAAAAGGGAAAGACTCTAGGAGGAAAGTCATCAGACCCCTTCTTTTACAGAGATTGTTTATAGCACATCACTTGAAACCCAATACAGTGTACTTTCCAGGAATGGGGAAAAGAGTGATGGGTAGATGAATGTGTACACTGTAAGTAGATATCTGTCAAACTCTTGATTTAAAGGTGTGGGGAAAGCCTGATAATAGAGAAATGACAACTAATGTGTTCAGTTGGTAGGGGTAGAAGTTCCTCTTTAGTCCCACTAGACTCGGCAAGAGGTACTCTACCAAGACTTTGGCAGAGCAGCCTATAGGTTCTATGGGGAAAGACATTTGGTTTCCAGGCAAGATTATAATTGATCAGTTCTAAAGGTACATTTTTAATCAAGCATATCTACCCCCCCTACTATGTTCTCCTCCTCAGTCAGAGCTCTCTTTCTCCCTTCAGGGTCGTTGCCAATCCAATCACAAATCCATTTCACTAACACAATGGTCTCCAAGGACTGATATATGATTAGTGATTTATATTATATTGTGTCCATCATAGCAGACATCTTTCTGGCACATCATTGTGGCATCTCAGAAAATTATCTATCTAGGCATTTCTCACATGAACAGATCACCTGACAGGTGACTAGCCCAACTCTGATAATAAATTTATGGTGACAGAACTGATAGCCCGCCCAGGAAGCCCTTGTACTTTTCAGACAGTTCTGACTCCTGTAAAGTCCCTTCTTGAATAATCACTGTGTTCCGTTTATCAACAAACAGTTGTTGATATTAGATGGTGCGGTTGACACAGTGCTATGCATGGAGAGTATGGCATAGACATGGCCCTCTGTCATAAACACACTTTCAGTCTGGGTAAAATCTCTTTCCATATGGTCATCTCCTCCCATTAAGTCTTATATAAAACTGAACATTTTGATTATCAGTGAATAATTGGCTCTACAGGAGTCTGAAAAATAATTCTTCCTTCCTAATGAGCATCTCTCCTCCTACTAACTAGCTCAGTGTTATACAGTTCTTGCTAATACGCCATTATCAGAGTTTCTTGACATTCCTGGCCACTCCGTCTTTGCCTGTCAGACTCTTGGGAGTATGTGAGAGTTACAAACAACAAAGCCATGTATGTGAACTCCCCTTGATATTGATAGGAGCTCTCCAGACCAACAATTCCTTATTACAGCCATAAAGTAGGTTCAGTCAGTTCAGTTCAGTCGCTCAGTCGTGTCCAACTCTGTGACCCCATGAATCGCAGCACGCCAGGCCTCCCTGTCCATCACCAACTCCCGGAGTTCACTGAGACTCAAGTCCATCGAGTCAGTGATGCCATCCAGCCATCTCATCCTCTGTCATCCCCTTCTCCTCCTGCCCCCAATCCCTCCCAGCATCAGAGTCTTTTCCAATGAGTCAAATCTTCGCATGAGGTGGCCAAAGTACTGGAATTCCAGCTTTAGCATCATTCCTTCCAAAGAACACCCAGGGCTGATCTCCTTCAGAATGGACTGGTTGGATCTCCTTGCAGTCCAAGGGACTCTCAAGAGTCTTCTCCAACACCACAGTTCAAAAGCATCAAGTCTTCGGTGCTCAGCCTTCTTCACAGTTCAACTCTCACATCCATACATGACCACTGGAAAAACGATAGCCTTGACTAGATGGACCTTTGTTGGCAAAGTAATGTCTCTACTTTTCAATATACTATCTAGGTTGGTCATAAATTTCCTTCCAAGGAGTAAGCGTCTTTTAATTTCATGGCTGCAATCACCATCTGCAGTGATTTTGGAGCCCCCCAAAATAAAGTCTGACACTGTTTCCACTATTTCCCCATCTATTTCCCATGAAGTGATGGGACCAGATGCCGTGATCTTCGTTTTCTGAATGTTGAGCTTTAAGCCAACTTTTTCACTCTCCACTTTCACTTTCATCAAGAGGCTTTTTAG
>NW_011494869.1:8639546-8653641 GCF_000754665.1 Bison bison bison | reverse complement strand
TGATGTACTCCACATATAAGTTAAATAAGCAGGGTGACAATATACAGCCTTGACGTACTCCTTTTCCTATTTGGAACCAGTCTGTTGTTCCATGTCCAGTTCTAACTGTTGCTTCCTGACCTATATAAGTTTCTCAAGAGGCAGGTCAGGTGGTAGATGAATTCAAACCAAAGTACCCAAAGACCAGTAACCTCCAGCACCAGGATATCAAAGTCATCACTAACTTGGAAACCATGAAATCCCACTTCCACAATGGATTACTTTCTGTCTCTAAGATAGCCTGTTGATAAGAGGAAAAACTTCAGGTGTCCATGAAAGCTCTAAGATTCCCCAAAACATCCTCAGCATGGGTTTCACTATGCTTTCCTGGCTTGGCCTGTTCAAAAAATTGCCACAACGCCCCAGGATGTTCCTGATATAGTGGAACCTTCTGGAGGGGCTCTTGTTTTGGTCCAAATACAGGTTATTTCCTAACCACACACCACAAGTGAGGGTGTTCCTGTAACAGCTGACTGTAAATTTTAATGAGAAACTGTAATACTTGTTGTTAAGTCACATTGTTAACGTCACATTCATCTTCTTGCATTCTGCACGTGTAATACATAAATGGTGCTTTATGGGAGATTAAAATAAGACAAAGGCTGGTGCACAGTCTGGGTATGCTTACCTATTAGCAATATTAGAAGTCAGAATGATTCATGTATGCAGCAGAGTCTACTGGGCCAGGCTCTGAGCTTGGTTATGTAGTACCAAGATGAACAAGGGGCATCCTGTCAGATACGATCTAGTGAGAGTGTGTGTGTGCACACGTGCCCTCAGTTGTGTCCAGCTCATATGACCCCATGGACTGTAGCCCGCCAGGCTCCTCTGTCCATGGGATTCTCCAGGCAAGAATACTGGAGTGGGTTGCCATGCCCTCCTCCAGGGGATCCTCCCCACCCAGGCATCAAACCCGAATCTCATGTCTCCTGCACTGGCACTCAGATTCTTCACCAACTGTGCCACCTGGGAAGTACCAAGATGAACAAGGACATTCCGTCAGACATGATGTAGTGAGAGCATGAAGGTAGTTTTCTGCCTCAGCCCCACCCCCGTGGTATTTCGGTGTTAACACTAGAGAGGAAATAGCTAGGAAAGGCCCCCTCACCCAGGGTTTCTCATGCCGGTGCTCTTGGCATCATCACATTGGCCCCTCCAAGTCCTATGACAGTCCGTGTGGACCCTACTTTCTTTTCATGCAGTGTCAGTAAAACAGATGAGTCATTAAGGTGAGAGTTTATCAAAGGTTCATAATTAACAAGAAGGAAATAATCACCTCATGACTGAGAACTTGAGCTTGGCAGTTAGGCAGATAGGAGGTATCACTTTTTGGCTTAGTCAACTTTTTTATCTGTGATCTCAGACATGTCATTTAGCCTTTCTGCATCAAACCGCCTTCATATTAAATGTACAGATCATAGTATTGACCACACTGGGCCATTGTAAGGGTTTAATGAGAATGATAGAATACGCTAGGTGTCCAAAGAACTGGCTACAATTAAACACAGAATAGTAATCTGACCTATATGTAAGGTATGCTCTCCAGATTTCCCCACAACTATTAGCCTATTTTTATCTTGTAGCTAACATCCAAGCACCAAACTTTCAGGAACACACCTCAAAATCCAGATCCCTGGAAAGAATGACACTCTTGCCCTTCTCATCTCTTAAAATGCAAACTTTATTTGCTTCACATTTTCTCGCCAAAGTATTAAACATATGGTATTTCATCTGTCTCCATAAAATTTTAAAGCAGATACAGATGTTCTTCTCAACTAAGTGTTGGATTTAGAGTCAGAAGATCTGGTTGTGAATTTTGCCTCCTCCGCGTATTAACATTGGGATCTGAATCAACTGGCTTCCTCACTCTGAGCTCTGGTGTCCCCATTTGCAAAGTAGTAACAATGATGCAATGATGGTAGAAATGATGGTGAGACAGGAATTCCTTCACAAACTTGTTAGGAGAGTTATACAAATTATTGTGTGATGATGGTTGCATCGTTTAAATTGTAAAGTTCCCATTTGTCTTGTGATTGGGGAAACCAAAGCTCCTAACATGGAGAAGAGACTCAAGGTCACCCACAGTCAGACTGTGTCCATGAATGTCAGACTGGGACACTGCCAATGTAATGACCTCCTGTAAAACCTCAGGAGTTTGTTAACCTTTGGCCCCAATCTAGCTCAGCTTCAAGATGAAGCTTCCATATTTCCCCTGGACAAGGTCTGAGATGCCAACAGTGGATTCCACACTGGCTGTGTAAGGTTACAACAGTGAATAAGAAGGTGTCAGGACCCTCGTGGCTTATAACTTATCACAGCCTAGTAGAATGACCTTAATGATAGTCTAGTTTTAAGGCTTCCTTAAAATTAGGAGGCTACTGAGACTTATGCTGACTACATAGCTTGTCACATCTCATTGAGGAAAAGAGGAATAGGCAGAATGTGAGCTCAACTTTTCCAGATCCCTAGACCAAGGCTGAGTCTCATGTAACTCTGACGTTAGCAAACTGCACCACTAATTCTTTCCTATTTCAAATAGGATCGCCTTGTGACTTCCTAAGATAGTTTGCTTAGGGTATTAGATGGGCAGTAAAGATTTCATCTTCCTTCTTCATTCCTACTTTGGTAGAACACCCACAGGCAAGAGGAGGTCCAGTATCTTTGCATCTGGATGGTTTTAGTGTGATGGACAGACATCCCTCCACTAAAGAACAGTATTTAAGCTTTTAGCTTAATTAACACCCTGTCTTAATTAAGACTCTTTGGCTAGCTGAATTAAATTGGGGGATTTATTGCAAAGTTCCTGGGGTGTCTTACAAAAACGATGCAATGGCTGAACAGTCAAAACTTGGCAAAAGAGATAACAGAAGAGCCTCTTGGGGTTCCTTAGTAGATATTGAAGGCTGTAAAACAGCTCTAGAGCTGTGCCGTTCAATATAACAGATGCTAGCTCTTAAATTCAAATGTAAATTTAAGCAAAATGAAAGGGTCAGTTCCTCAGTATCCACATGTGGCTACTGGATTGGACAGTGCAAGCTATAGAATATTGTCATCGCTGGGAAAGTTCCATAGCAGAATGCTGCTCTCGGTTCAGTTCAGTCACTCAGTCGTGTCCAACTCTTTGCGACCCCATGAATTGCAGCATGCCAGGCCTCCCTGTCCATCACCAACTCCCAGAGTTCACCCAGACTCACGTCCATCGAATCAGTGATGCCATCCAGCTATCTCATCCTTTGTCATCCCCTTTTCCTCCTGCCCCCAATCCCTCCCAGCATCAGAGTCTTTTCCAATGAGTCAACTCTTCACATGAGGTGGCCAAAGTACTGGAGTTTCAGCTTTAGCATCATTCCTTCCAAAGAACACCCAGGACTGATCTCCTTTAGAATGGACTCAAGCATTCTAGCAGCTCATTCCCAAGACTCCCAGACTCAATGTTACCCTATTCTAGTTCACTAATTTTTTGGACAGAGAATTTGATTGGCCTGGCTCAGATGTGTGTGCATGCCAGAAAAATCGACAATGACTGGGGAGAACAGAGTCATTTCATACAGGCCTTGCCTAACTGGTTGCCTCCACTGGGGTTGTGGCCTATAAGAGATCCTTCCCAGAAAAAGCTATGGGTCATACTATTTTCTAGACTCATCTAATGTGGTGTCTTTTTTTTCTTTCCAATGGAAGTATAGTTGATTTACAATGTTGTAATAATTACTGTTGTACATCAGAGTGATTCAGATATACATATACATTCTTTTTTCATATTCTTTTCCATTATTGATTTATCATAGGATATTAAATACAGTCCTCTGCTATACAACAGGAACTTGTTGTTTATCCATTCTATATATAACAGCTTACATATGCTATATTAATTGCACACGCCATCCTTCCCTCAATGCTTTCACCCCTGGCAACCACAGCGTGTTTTCTAGGTCTGTGATTCTATTTCATAGACAGGTTCGTGTCTTATTTTAGTTTGCACATAGAAGTGGTATAATACAGTATTCATCTTTCTCTTTCTGACTTAGCTTCACTTAGTATGATAATCTCTAGTTCCATCTCTGTTGCTGAAAATGGCATTATTTTATTCTTTTTATGGCCAAGTAATATTCCATGGTGTGTATGTGTTTGTGTATCTTTTTATCCATTCATCAGTTCACAGACATTTAGGTTGTTGCTATGTCTTGGCTATTGTGAATAGTGGTGCAAGTATTAATGTCTTTTTGAATTAGAGTTTTGTCTGGACATATGCCCAGGAGAGGGACTGCTAGATCATATGGTAATTCTGTTCTTAGTCAAATGTGATATCTTAACACAATTCTGAGTAATGCCTCCCAGAGCTTGCTATTCATCTATGGTAGCCTGGGATGACGAAATGGAGAATCAAGGAAGTAGATTCAGGGTTACAACCCACTTCCTGTGTCTCATTTGTTACATTCACAATGTCTTCTTTCACATTCCTCTTTTTAAAAATCTACTTTATTAGGAAAGGAGTTTATATTTATGTTCTTGTTCATTTTAGCATTCTTGAAAACATCCTAATCAACATCAACCCTCTTATAAGATGTCCCATTGGGCATGTTAATAGCAACAGAAGACAGAATAAGACAGCATGTTTTTATGTCTCTTCATCTCAAGGTATAACTCAATGTATCTGAGGCTGCATATGCTAAAGGGATGATTTATTTTAAATCTAGCAAACCCTCTGAATGCATGATACATTTTTTTTTTTTTTTTGGAACACAAGTTCAGAGGAGAGACAGAGAAGCCAGCAAGGTTTCATTGAGGAGCTTTTGTCCCCTCTATGAAAAGCGTCTGCACTAATAACAAAGAAACTGATGCACAAAACTAATTATTGGAGTTATTTTTAATTAACCTGGCTAGCTAATGTAATCCCTGGAACATTTGTTCATCCGCAGGAGTTTTATCTTCAGGACAAAATCATCACTGGTTTTTGTGCTCACTGGATCTGTGTGGATTGGGCATCATCAAGCCCTTGTATTGAGAAGATGAGTTTGCAGATCTAGGTCACTGAGGGGGCTGAGGGATTACTTTCCCTCACTGCTTACAGTTTCTCCTTGAGTTTGTCTCCCTATAGACTTCCTTTCCTAGGTTTCCACAGCACCCTCAGGTCCTGTGTCTTATAGTGTCTTAAACTCTAAGCATACCCTGGCTCAGAGCTGCCCTGAGCTGATGGGCATCACCTGTCCACACACCCAGTGGCATTCTGAGGATGCATACACCTGAAAACCTCCCAAGGGAGCAGTTCAGTCTTGACTGTATGTTAGAATTGGCTGAGGAGCTTTTAAAAAGACCCAGTCTAGCTTCATGTGTGCATGCTAAGTCGCTTTGGTCATGTCTGACTCTTTGAGACCCTATGGACTGTAGCCCACCAAGCTCCCATGTCCATAGGATTCTCCAGGCAAGAATACTCGAGTGGGTTGCCATGCCCTTCTCCAGAGGATCTTCCCAACCCAGGGATCGAACCCACATCTCTTATGTCTCCTGCACTGGCAGGTGGGTTCTTTACCTCTTTTGCCACCTGGGAAGCCCCCAGTCTAGCTGCACTCCAGATGACTTAAATCAGAACATCTAAGGGAGAGACCAGAATCAGTAAAGACTCCTTGAGTGCCAAGTGAGTGGTCAGCAGCATGACCACTACCTGGAGTTTGTTAGAAATGCAGGTTCTCTGAGCTCTCCAGGACCTACTGAACAGGAATCCACATTCTACTAAGTTTCCCAGGTCTGTTCATATGCATATTCAAGATCCATAAAAAAGCACTGCTCTACTAGTAGCTCTCAGGCTTGAGCATCAGAAGCACCTGGAGGGCTTGTTACAATGCAGAGTGCTGGGCCCACAGTGAGGCTGTGCATTTCTAACAATGCAGTAATACAGGTGATCCCAGGTGATGGCCATATGGTACAGGAAGCACATTTTCAGATATACTGAAGGCATACTTTATCCCCAATTCATTTATTCTCCTAATACTGGAGAAGGGAATGGCAACCCACTCCAGTATTCTTGCCCAAAGAATTCCATGGACAGAGGAACCTGGCAGGCTACAGTCCAAGGGGTCACAAAGAGTTGGACACTTTCCCAATATTGGGGGCAGCACAATATTTTGAGGCACAGGGGATAGTGTAGTGAATAAGGAGTCAATCCCTGCCCTCATGGAGCTTAAATTCTAGAGGAAGAAGTCCAAACAATAAATAAGCAACTAAATTACTGAAATTTTGCAGACCATGTTAAGTCTCTATGAAAAAAAAAAATTTAAGTGGTCAGGTAAGGACTCTCTGAAGGACTGCCATTTGAGTAGAGACCTGATGGATAAAGGTTAGAAATGTACAGTCAAGGACAGGAGAAACTGCATTCTAGGCAGAAGGAAAAGGAAATATAAATGCCCTGACCCAAGGTGGGCTTAGCAAGCTCCAAGTAAGATGGGGAGACCCAGGAATAGAGGTTCCTTGTTTATCTCCAGAGCTGCCAACTCCTGGCTAAATGATTCAGGGAATCCTACTTTTCCTTTCCTGGCCTGTTTACTCATCAAGTGTCCTGTGTAGCATTCTTAGAAAGATTTAAATTTTATCAAGAATTTAAATCACGCTCTATTCACACAGAAGTTACACTTGCCTGCTGGCATCAGATCTCTACGGGGGAAAGAAAAGAGAACCTTCCAACAACATTGGGTGAGCCATCCATCTTTACTGGACCTTGTAATAGAGACAGACGAGGGATGCAGTGATTTCACTGCCATTGGGAAACCCCGAGACACAGGAAAGAAACTGGCAGGAGGAAATAGAGAACAATGAAGAGATAGACCAGAAAAGGCTGCCTAGTTATAAATTATGGGGTGGAGGTGATGGTGACATAGGGAGTCACTGGTTTCATTCTTCCTCCTAGAAGAACAACTAGTAGTAGACAAGATAACACTGAGAAAACCCTAGAACATGGGAGTGAGGCTAAAGCACCACAGAGACCGAGGCAGTCTACAGGAGAAGAGCAAGAGGAACAGCTATGCGCTGACTACACTGCCCCTCCCCAGGCTGGCATGGCACCACACCAGGAGGGCTCCCCTGAGCTTACAGCTTCTCCAGTGAGAAAAGAAGATCCAGGGTACACATCCAGCTGCCCCAGCAATGTGAGTAACTTCTTGGGAGTCCCCACTGCAGCCTTGGCCGCTGAGACTCAGACTGATGGAGAAGAGGGGAGAGGTTTGAACAACCAACACTTGGATCTTGGCAGAATGAGTTCCTGCCTACAGGAAGTCTTAACCACTAGGTTCACTCAGCTGCAGACCTGAGATGGTGGGGAACTCAAGGGAGTACACGTCTACTTTATTTGGGGACTCAGATGAAAATTTCAAGCCTAACTGGAGCCTAACCCCTACACAGGGGAGCAGGGGAGCTAATTCATGGCCTTGTTCAACCATGAAGCCTTGGAACCTGAAAAATTACTTGGCATTGCAGCACCTGAGCAGGGAACCTGGTCAGTGACTCTGCAGAGACAAGCCAGTGACCCCACCTGGCCAAAGAGTTTGATGGAGAGGTCTGCCTGTTCTGTGACTACCCCTACCTTTCTGTGTAGTGAAACTAAGCTGTAGCCCTGCTCATGCTGCATACAGCCTCCAACCCTGCAAACCAAAATCCCTAACCAGCATTCCTGGGAATCCTGGTAGCATACTCTGCAGCCCTCAGTACAGTGGTACATGAACAGAGTACATGACCAGCAGCTTTGGTCTGCAGAGTCAAGATAATGGCCGACACTATCCAAAAAGCTTAGCATACAGGTATGTCTTATTTGATTCCCAAACATCTTGCTGAGTCTTAGGCCTATTCTTCAGCTTGACTGGGCAGGGAAGCTAACATATAGCCCCACCCAAAGCTGAGTACAGCCCAACCCAACAAGGAAACCTAACCTAGACAGACCCTGAGAGCAAGCCCCACCTTCCAAACTGACACATGCAGAAAACCAAGCAAGCGGTCTGGTAAAGTCTGGAAATGGAGACTACTTACTCAAGTGTGCAGACACCAACAAAGGAAATAAAAGATAACACACAAAAAATAACTGTAAAGATATACCACCAAAGTAAACTAATAAAGCTTTAATAACTGGCCATAAAGAAATGGATGCCTATGAACTGTCAAAGAATTCAGAGTAATCATATTTTAAAATGTTAAGTGAACTATAAGCACACACACACAGAACTAAATGAAATTAGTAAAACAATTCATGAATAAAATCAAGTTCAACAAACAAATCCCAAAGAAAAAAACATATACTGAGTAAAGTACAGAATTCAGTAGAGGGCTTAAACAGTAGATTCATCCATGCAGAAGAAAGAATCAGTGATCCAGAAGACAGGGCATTTGAAATTATCCAGTCAGAGGAACAAGAAAATAGAATGAAAAAGGGTGAAGAAAGCCTGCAGGATAAATGGGACAAAATTAAAAGAATAAACATCACTGTTATGGGGATCCCAGGAGAAGAAGAAAAAAGGAAAGTATATTTAAAGCAATAATAGTTGGAAACTTCCTAAACTGGGGAGACAAATGGACATGCAGATCCATGAGGCCTAAAGAATCTTAAATAGATTGACTTCCAATAGGGCTACACCAAGACATGTTATACTTAATTTGTCAAAAGTCAAAGACACAGAATTTTGAAAGCAGCAAGGGAAAAGAGGGAAGTTACATAAATAGGAACCTCCATAAGAGTATCTGTGCAGTTTTCAATAGAAACTTTTGGCCAAAAGAGGATGGAATGATATGTTAAAACATTGAAAGGAAAGTACTGTTAACCAAGAATTACCAAAAAATGAAAGACAGTTAATGACTTTCCTGAACAAACAAAAGATGAAGGAGTTCATCACTAGACTTACAAGAAATGATTCTTCAATATCTGCAAATCAATCAACATAATACACCACATTAACAAATTGAAAAATAAAAACCATATGATTATCTCAATAGATGCAGAGAAAGCCTTTGACAAAATTCAACATCCATTTATGATAAAAAAACAAACCTCCAGAAAGCAGGAATAGAAGGAACATACCTCAACATAATAAAAGCTATATATGACAAACCCACAGCAAACATTATCCTAAATGGTGAAAAATTGAAAGCATTTCCCCTAAAGTCAGGAACAAGACAAGGGTACCCACTCTCACCACTACTATTCAACATAGTTTTGGAAGTTTTGGCCACAACAATCAGAGCAGAAAAAGAAATAAAAGGAATCCAGAGTGGAAAAGAAGAAGTAAAACTCTCACTCTGCACAAACCCTAAAGACTCCACCAGAAAATTACTAGAGCTAATTAACGAATATAGTAAAGTTGCAGGATGTAATATCAACACACAGAAACCCCTTGCATTCCTATACACTAACAATGGGAAAACAGAGAAATTAAGGAAACAATTCCATTCACCATTGCAAGGAAAAGAATAAAATACTTATGAATATATCTACCTAAAGAAACAAAAGACCTATATATAGAAAATTATAAAACACTGGTGAAAGAAATCAAAGAGGACACAAACAGATGGAGAAATACACTGTGTTCATGGATCAGAAGAATCAATATAGTGAAAATGAGTATACTACCCAAAGCAATCTGTAGATTCAGTGCAATCCCTATCAAGCTACCAACGGTATTTTTCACAGAACTAGATCAAATAATTTCACAATTTGTATGGAAATACAAAAAACCTCGAATAGCCAAAGCAATTTTAATAAAGAAGAATGGAACTGAAGGAATCAACCTGCTTGACTTCAGGCTCTACTACAAAGCCACAGTCCTCAAGACAGTATGGTACTGGCACAAAGACAGAAATATAGATCAATGGAACAAAACAGAAAGCCCATAGATAAATCCATGCACCTATGGACACCTTATCTTCGACAAAGGAGGCAAGAATATACAATGGAGAAAAGACAATCTCTTAACAAGTGGTGCTGGGAAAACTGGTCAACCACTTGTAAAAGAATGAAACTAGAACACTTTCTAACACCATAAACAAAAATAAACTCAAAATGGATTAAAGATCTAAACATAAGACCAGAAACTATAAAACTCCTAGAGGAAAACATAGGCAAAACACTCTCCGACATAAATCACAGCAGGATCCTCTATGACCCACCTCCCAGAATATTGGGAATAAAAGCAAAAATAAACAAATGGGACCTAATTAGATTTAAAAGCTTTTGCACAACAAAGGAAACTATAAGCAAGGTGAAAAGACGGCCTTCAGAATGGGAGAAAATAATAGCAAATGAAGCAACTGACAAAGAATTAATCTTAAAAATATACAAGCAACTCCTGCAGCTCAATTCCAGAAAAATAAACGACCCAATCAAAAAATGGGCCAAAGACCTAAACAGACATTTCTCCAAAGAAGACATACAGATGGCTAACAAACACATGAAAAGATGCTCAACATCATTCATTATCAGAGAAATGCAAATCAAAACCACAATCAGGTATGATCTCACGCCAGTCAGAATGGGTGCTATCCAAAAGTCTACAAGCAATAAAAGCTGGAGAGGGTGCGGAGAAAAGGAAACCCTCTTACACTATTGGTGGGAATGCAAACCAGTACAGCCACTATGGAGAACAGTGTGGAGTTTCCTTAAAAACTGGAAATAGAATTGCCATATGACCCAGCAATCCCACTGCTGGGCATGCACACCGAGGAAACCAGAATTGAAAGAGACACATGTACCCCAATGTTAATTGCAGCACTATTTATAATAGCCAGGACATGGAGGCAACCTAGACGTCCATCAGCAGACGGATGGATAAGAAAGCTGTGGTACATATACACAATGGAATATTACTCAGACATTAAAAAGAGTGCGTTTGAATCAGTTCTAATGAGGTGGATGAAACTGGAGCCTATTATACAGAGTAAAGTAAGCCAGAAAGAAAAACACCAATACAGTATACTAACACATATGTATGGAATTTAGAAAGATGGTAACGATAACCCTGTATGCGAGACAGCAAAAGAGACACGGATGTATAGGACAGTCTTTTGGACTCTGTTGGAGAGTGTGGGGAGGGATGATTTGGGAGAATGGCATTGAAATATGTATATTATCATATGTGAAATGAATCACCAGTCCAGGTTCAATGCATGATACAGGGTGCTTGGTGCTAGTGCACTGGGATGACCCAGAGGGATGGGATTGGAGGGAGGTGGGAGGGGGGTTCAGGATGGGGAAAACGTGTACACCCGTGGCAGATTCATATTGATGTATGGCAAAACCACTACGATATTGTAAAGTAATTAGCCTCCAATTAAAATAAATAAATTTATATTAAAAAAAAGAAATGTGAAAGAGTTCTAGTAAAAGTAAAGGAACACTCATTAACATCATAAAAACATAAAGTATGTCAAAAACTTACAAATAAGTTTATAATCACATATTTTATAATACAGTAATAAGATGTTTCATTTACAACTGTAGTTAAAAACTAAAAACAAATGTCATAAAAATAACCATATCAATATGCTATGGATGTGAAATATTAAAAATGTATACATTTTAACATGAAAATAAGATGTTCTAATTTTAAGATACTTTATGCAAGCCTTGTGGTAATGATAAGGATAAAACTTGTAGTAGTTACCCAAAAGAACATAATCATCAGGTTAAAGAATACTTAATACCAAAAGGCTTCAACACACACACACACACACAGAGAGCAGGATAAACAACAAGGAACAATGGATCTACAAAACAGTCAGAAAACTATTAACAAAATGGCAATAGTAAGTCCTTCCCTATTAATAATTATTTTTAAAGTAAACAAATTCTCTAATCAAAAGATGCAACATGGCTGAAGGAATTAAAAAATCAAGATCCAATGATATGCTTGCTGCCTACAAGACTCACTTCAGCTTTAAAGTCAGAAAGTAAAGGAACAAAAAAAAAAGATATTTCAAGCAAATGATAATAAAATGCAGGGAGTAGCTATACTTATAATAGATAAAATAAACTTTAAATATGTTGAAAGCAACAAAGAAAAACATTACAGAATGATAGAGGCATCAATTCTTCAAGAAGATCTAGCAGTTTTAATATTTACAATTAGCCTATGTTGGAGCACCTCAGTATATAAACCAAAAGTAAAAGGAAAAATAAACAGCAGTACAATAATAGTTTGATATCTTAATACCCTACTTTCAACAAATGGACAGATTGTCCAGAGAATCAATAAGGAAATGGTGGATTTGAACAACACTCTAGACTAGCTGGACTAAACATATACAAAACATTCTATACAACAACGGCAGAATACATATTCTTCTCAAGTGCACATGGAACATTTTCTAGGATAAATGGTATGTTAGGTAACAAAAGTCTTAGAAAAACTCTAAGAAGATAGAAATCATACTGAGTATCTCTGACCAAAATGGCATGAACCTAAAAATCAATAACAGTAGAGAACTGGATAATTCTTGAACACTGAAATCAAACAGCTCTCTCATGAGCTACCAATGGATCAAAAAGAAATTAAAGCGGAAACAGAAAAGTACATTGAGACAAATGAAACTGGAAATACAACATACCAAAACTTATGGGATACAGCAAATCCAGTTCTAAGAGGGAAGCTCATAATAATAAATACCTACATTAAGAAACAGAAGATATCAAATAAGCAAGCTAACTGTACTTCAAGGAACTGGAAAATTAAAGTGAACTCCAACTTAGCAGAAAGAAGAAAATAATAAATATTAGAGCAGAAACAGACGACAGAAAAACAATAGAAAAGATTTTTTAAACTAAGAGCTGTTTCTTTAAAAAGATAAATAAAATTGGCAAGCCTTTAACTAGTCTAATCACTGGAAAAGGAAACATTACATTTGATACTACAGAAATATAAAGGATCAGAAGAGGTTATTGTGAACAGCTATATACCAACAAATGGGACATCCTAGAAGAAATGGAACAATTCTTAGAAATATATTATCTACCAACACCAAATTGGGAAGAAATAGAATATCTGAATAGATTAATTACTAATAAGGATATTGAATCCCATGCACTTGGATGAGAAGAATTAATATCGTTAATGTGGCCACACTATGCAAAGCAATCTACAGATTTAATGGAATCCCTTTCAAATTACCCATGGTATTTTTCACAGAACAAGTAATACTAAAATATATATGGAACTTAAAAAACCCAGAATTGCCAAAGCAGTACAAGGGAAAAGAATAAAGCAGAACGCATAACCTCCCAGACTAAGCGCTACAGTAATCAAAACAGTGTGATACTGGCACAAAAACATATAGATCAATGGGATAAAATAGAATAGAGAGCCCAGAAATAAACCCACACACCTAAGGTCAATTAATATTCAACAAAGGAGGCAATAATACACAATGGGGAAAAAACAATCTCTTGTGCAAGTGGTGTCAGTAAAGTTGGACAGCTGCATGTAAATCAATGAAGTTAGAATATACCCTCACACCATACACAGTAACAAACTCAAAAAGGCCCAATAACTTAAATCTAAGGCATGACACCATTAAACTCCTAGAAGAGAACATGGGCAAAACATTCTGACACAAATTGTTCCAATATTTTCTTAGGTCATTTTACCAAGGAAATAGAAATAAAAGCAATAATAAAAGCCCAAAATTGTTAATAAAAAGTTCAAAATATTGTACAAGCATCTGGAGAGACAACACAATTCCTGTCAAGATTCTGATGGCATTTTTTACATCAGTAGAAAAAATAATCCTAAAATATATGGAAAAACCAAAGACCCCAAATAGCCAAAGTGATTTTGAGACAGAAGAAGAAAGCAGGAGGCATCACACTTTATGGTTCTAAACTGCATTGTAAACCTGTAGTCATTGAAACAGTATGGCATTGGCATTAAAACAAAGCATATGACAATGGAACAGAAATGAGAACCCAGAAATAAACCCATGCATATATGGTCAGTTAGTTCAGTCGCTCAGTCATGTCTGACTCTTTGCAGCCCCATGGACTGCAGCACACCAGGCTTCCCTGTCCATCACCAACTCCCAAAGCTTGCTCAAA
>NW_011494869.1:8637924-8639446 GCF_000754665.1 Bison bison bison | reverse complement strand
GCATCACAGGGTCTTTCCCAATGAGTCAGTTCTTCACATCAGGTGGCCAAATATTGGAGTTTCAGTTTCAGCATCAGTCCTTCCAATGAATATTCAGTACTGATTTCCTTGAGGATTGACTGGTTTGATCTCCTTGCAATCCAAAGGACTCTCAAGAGTCTTCTCCAACACCACAGTTCAAAAGCATCAATTTGTTGGCGCTCAGCTTTCTTTATGGTCCAACTCTCACATCCACACATGACTATTGGAAAAACCATAGCTTTGACTAGACAAAGGCTTTGGTGTAGTCAATAAATCAGAAGTAGATGTTTTTCTGGAACTCTTTTGCTTTTTCTATGATCCAATAGATGTTGGCAGTTTGATCTCTGGTTCCTCTGCCTTTTCTAAATCCAGCTTGAACATCTGGAAGTTCACGGTTCATGTACTACTGAAGCCTCACTTGGAGAATTTTGAGCATTACTTTGCTAGTGTGTGAGATGAGTGCAATTGTGCAGTAGTTTGAGCATTCTTTGGCATTGCCTTTCTTTGGGATTGGAATGAAAACGGAGCTTTTTCCAGTTCTGTGGACACTGCTGAGTCATGGAGAAACTGAAGATAGCTTTAGGAAGTGTTGCTGGGGAAAAGCACTTATAAAAATAAAATGAAGCTATATCCCTATTGTCTACCCTTCATAAAAATGACTGAACTTAAACACTTAAATGGAAGATATGAAACATTAAGCTCATAGAAAAAAGATAGGAAAAATACTCCTGGAGATGGGTCTTAGCAATGATATATTTTTAAGATATTTAAAAAATTAGTAGGGGGAATTACATCACACTACAAGTGGTGGCAAGAATACACAGAAGAACTGTACAAAAAAGATCTTCACGAACCAGATAATCACAATGGTGTCATCATTCACCTAGAGCCAGACATCCTGGAATGTGAAGTCAAGTGGGCCTTAGAAAGCATCACTACAAACAAAGCTAGTGGAGGTGATGGAATTCCAGTTGAGTTATTTCAAATCCTGAAAGATGATGCTGTGAAAGCACTACACTCAATATGCCAGCAAATTTGGAAAACTCAGTAGTGGCCAAAGGACTGGAAAAGGTCAGTTTTCATTCCAATCCCAAAGAAAGGCAATGCCAAAGAACGCTCAAACTACCGCACAATTGCACTCATCTCACATGCTAGTAAAGTAATGCTCAAAATTCTCTAAGCTAGGCTTCAGCAATACATGAACCGTGAACTTCCAGATGTTCAAGCTGGTTGTTTTTTTTTTTTTAGAAAAGGCAGAGGAACCAGAGATCAAATTGCCAACATCTGCTGGATCATTGAAAAAGCAAGAGAGTTCCAGAAAAACATCTACTTCTGCTTTATTGACTATGCCAAAGCCTTTGTGTGGATCACAAATAAACTGTGGAAAATTCTGAAAGAGATGGGAATACCAGACCACCTGACCTGCCTCTTGAGAAACATATATGCAGGTCAGGAAGCAACATTTAGAACTGGACATGGAACAACAGACTGGTTACCAAAA
>NW_011494869.1:8636750-8637824 GCF_000754665.1 Bison bison bison | reverse complement strand
CACCCTGCTTATTTAACTTACATGCAGAGTACATCATGAGAAATGCTGGGCTGAAAGAAGCACAAGCTGCAATCAAGATTGCTGAGAGAAATATCAATAACCTCAGATATGCAGATGACACCACCCTTATGGCAGAAAGTGAAGAGGAACTAAAAAGCCTCTTGATGAAAGTGAAAGAGGAGAGTAAAAAAGTTGGCTTAAAGCTCAACATTCAGAAAACGAAGATCATGGCATCTGGTCCCATCACTTCATGGGAAATAGATGGGGAAACAGTGGAAACGGTGTCAGACTTTATCTTTTGGGGCTCCAAAATCACTGCAGATGGTGAATATAGCCATGAAATTAAAAGACGCTTACTCCTTGGAAGGAAAGTTATGACCAACTTAGATAGCATATTGAAAAGCAGAGATATTACTTTGCCAACAAAGGTCCATCTAGTCAAGGCTATCATTTTTCCAGTGCTCATGTATGGATGCGAGAGTTGAACTGTGAAGAAAGCTGAGCGCTGAAGAACTGATGCTTTTGAACTGTGGTGTTGGAGAAGACCCTTGAGAGCCCCTTTGACTGCAAGGAGATCCAATCAGTCCATTCTAAAGGAGATCAATCCTGGGTGTTCTTTGGAAGGAATGATGCTAAAGCTGAAACTCTAGTACTTTGGCCACCTCATGTGAAGAGTTGACTCATTGGAAAAGACTCTGATGCTGGGAGGGATTGGGGCAGGAGGAGAAGGGAGTGACAGAGGATGAGGTGGCTGGATGGCATCACCGACTTGATGGACGTGAGTTTGAGTGAACTTGGGGAGATGGTGATGGACAGGGAGGCCTGGCGTGCTGCGATTCATGGGGTCACAGATAGTCAGACACGACTGAGCAACTGAACTGAACTGAACTGAACAATGCCTCCACACCACAAAAGAATCAACCACTATAGAATTTGAAGAAATATTTGCAAATCATATACCTGATGAATTAATATCCAAAGTGTATTTTAAAACTAATACAACTCAGTAGCAAAAAAAAAATTAATTATGGCTTTTCTTGTTGCTCAGTGGGAAAAAATTCCGCCTGCCCACGC
>NW_011494869.1:8627678-8636650 GCF_000754665.1 Bison bison bison | reverse complement strand
AAACCCCCCCCCTGCCAATGCAGGAGACCTAGATTGGATCCCTGATCCCAAGGATCCCAGATGCTGCAGAGCAACAAAGCCTGTGTGCAAGCCACAACTCCTGAGCCTGTTCTCTAGAGCCTGGGAGGTTCAACAAGCGAAGTCACCATAATGAGAAGCCTGTGCACAGGAACAAGAGTAGCCCCCATTGAGAAAAGCTACTAGAGAAAAGCCTGTGAAGCAATGGAGGCTCAGCACAGCCAAAAATTAATAAGTAAATAATAATTCAATTAAAAAAATGGGCAAAGGACATGAATAGATATTTTTCCAAAGAAAATATTTGATTCAAATGATGAACAGATACATGAAATGATGCTTAGTCTTACTAATCACTGGGGACATGCAAATCAAAGCCACATGAGATATCTTCTCACACCTGTTAGAATGGCTATGGTGAAAGAGACAAGAGAAGAAATGCTGGCAAGGATGTGGACAAAAGGGAATCCTAGTACATTGTTGGTAGGAATGTAAATTTGTAAGCCCACTATGGAAAACAGTATAGAGGTTCCACTAGAACACTTTCTAACACCATACACAAAAATAAACTCAAAATGGATTAAAGATCTAAACATAAGACCAGAAACTATAAAACTCCTAGAGGAGAACATAGGCAAAACACTCTCCAACATACATCACAGCAGGATCCTGTATGACCCACCTCCCAGAATATTGGGAATAAAAGCAAAAATAAACAAATGGGACCTAATTAAAATTAAAAGCTTCTGCACAACAAAAGAAACTATAAGCAAGGTGAAAAGACAGCCTTCAGAATGGGAGAAAATGATAGCAAATGAAACAACTGACAAACAACTAATCTCAAAAATATACAAGCAACTCCTGCAGCTCAATTCCAGAAAAATAAATGACCCAATCAAAAAATGGGCCAAAGAACTAAATAGACATTTCTCCAAATAGAAACTAAATAGACATGTCTCCAAAGAAGACATACAGATGGCTAACAAACACATGAAAAGATGCTCAACATCACTCATTATCAGAGAAATGCAAATAAAAACCATAATGAGGTACCATTTCATGCCGGTCAGAATGGCTGTGATCCAAAAGTCTACAAGCAATAAAAGCTGGAGAGGGTGTGGAGAAAAGGGAACCCTCTTACACTATTGGTGGGAATGCAAACTAGTACAGCCACTATGGAGAACAGTGTGGAGATTCCTTAAAAAACTGGAAATAGAACTGCCTTATGACCCATCAATCCCACTGCTGGGCATACACACTGAGGAAACCAGAACGGAAAGAGACATGTGTACCCCAATGTTCATTGCACCTCTGTTTGTAATAGCCAGGACATGGAAGCAACCTAGATGTCCATCAGCAGATAAATGGATAAGAAAGCAGTGGTACATATACACAATGGAATATTACTCAGACATTAAAAAGAGTGCGTTTGAATCAGTTCTAATGAGGTGGATGAAACTGGAGCCTATTATACAGAGTGAAGTAAGCGAGAAAGGAAAACACCAATACAGTATACTAACGCATTTATATGGAATTTAGAAAGATGGTAACGATAACCCTGTATGTGAGACAGCAAAAGAGACACAGATGTATAGAACAGTCTTTTGGACTCTGTGGGAGAGGGAGGTGGGGGATGATTTGGGAGAATGGCATTGAAACATGTATAATATCATATAAGAAACGAATCGCCAGTCCAGGTTCGATGCAGGATACAGGAAGCTTAGGCTGGTGCACTGGGATGACCCAGAGGGATGGTATGGGGAGGGAGGTGGGAGGGGGGTTCAGGATGGGGAACACATGTACACCCGTGGCGGATTCATGTTGATGTATGGCAAAACCAATACAATATTGTAAAGTAAAAAAAAAATAAAAATAAAGTAATTATTGTTTAAAAAAAAATGAAATTAAAAATAAAACTACCATATGACCCAGCAATCTCAGTTCTTGGTATATCTCCAAAGGAAATGAAAACACGTGTTGAAGAGAGAGTGACACACCCATGTTTACTATAGCATTATTTATAAGAGCCAAGACAAGGAAATAGCCTAAGTGTTCACTGATGGGTTAATGGATGAAGACATTGTGATATAATATCTTTAGATAAGTACTATATATACACATACAAAATATGGATAGATAATAGAGTATTATTCATGCATTAAAAACAAAATCCTGCCATTTGCAACAACATGAATGGACCTTGAGAGCATTGTGTTAAGGATAATTAGAGGAAGACATATACTGTATGATCTTGCTTACATTTGGAATCTTAAAGAAAAATTCATAGATATCTATAAGAAAGAAATAGAGTTACAGATATAGAAAACAAACTTATGGATTCCAGGGGGTACGGGGGTTGATAAATTGGGATGGACATATACACACAACTATATACAGAAAGGATAACTAATAAGGACCTATTCTATACCATGGGGGACTCTACTGAATACTCTGTAATGACCCATATGGGAAAAGAATCTAAAAATGAATAGATATATGTATACGTATAACCTGAAATTCACCTGAAATTAACATTGTAAATCAACTATACTCCAATAAAAATTTTTTTAAAAAGAAAAATTAATAGAAAAAGAGATCAGATTTGTGGTTATTAAAGCTGGTTTTTGTTTAGTCACTAAGTCGTGTCCGACTCTTTTGTGACCCTGTGGGCTGCAGCCCACCAAGCTCTTCTGTCCACAGCATTTACCAGGCAAGCATGCTGGATTGGGTTGCCAATTCCTACTCCAGGGGATCTTCCCAAGCCAGGGATTGAACCGGTGGCTCCTGCAGTGGCAGTCGGATTCTTTACCACTGAGTTGCCCTGGAAGCCCTACTAGAGATGGGGAGGAAGGAGTACTAATTAGATGAAGGTGGTCAGAGGTAAAAACTTTCCATTGTAACATATATAAGTCCTGGGGACAAAACATACAACATGTTTGCTGTAATGAACACTGCTATGTGGTTTATTTGAAAGTTGCTAATAAAGTAAATCCTTAAAGTTCTCATCACAAAGGAAAAAAACATTCTTTTTTGTGTGTATGTGTCTGTATGAAATGATGAATGTTAACTAAACTTACTGAATCACTTCACAGTACACCTAAATCAAGTCCATACACTGCACACCTTAAACTAATACAGTGCTGTATGTCAATAATATCTCAATAAAATTGGAAAAAACTGTAAGGTACACAGCTGGGAGATGCCGCTGAAACAGTGCAGGTGGGATACGCATTAGAGGCAGAGCTTCAAGAGGCATTATAGGTGAAGTAGGGCTGGAGTAGGAGGGCCTATACAAATATATATAAATGGATCATATAACTTTATATAGATTTTGTTGAAGAGCTACATGCATGAAGTCTGAAGATGATAGTACCAAAACGCTTTAAACACCTTGTCTTCAAAGTTGACAGGCCTCATCAGTCTGCAAAATATTTTCATTACTATTTCCCTCCCTGACTTCCCTTCCAGGAAGCACAGAGCCAAAATTAATACTCACATAGAGAAAAAGATATTTGCATACATTTTATATGCAGTGTATGCCTCTTTCATCCACAGCCTTAATATTATAATGATAATGCTTTTAAAATTACTCAGAGTGGGAATTTCTTGACCTTGGGCTCAAGTAGATCTAGATTTGCAAGTCCCAGCACTTTCTAGCTTTGAAAGAATAAATAAGTCTTAAGGTCTCTGAACCTCTATTTCTTCATTTAAAGTAGAAAAATTTTAAGTCGTGGTTTACTGAGTCTGGCATCATTCTAGGAAAAACTATGTAGAAGCAAAGGGCTGGTTCCTGGTAGGCAGTGGGTGCTCCCCAGGTGCTATTCCCCTTTCCTCCTGCATGATGTGAGAGGCCATCTCTCTTTTCTGCCCTGGTCGGAACAACACAGAGCCTATCCTATGTCTGATTGGAAAATACTCCCATATGCTTAGGCCTAACTGATGTTCCCCCTCCAGCTTCCTTTCATCCCAACCCTAGTTAAATACTGCATAAAGGGTCCCCAGGACACACACATGTCCCTCCCCTCCTAACTTCTCCCTAGGTAAATAACAGATGCCATTGTCTTCTGTTAGGCTCATTAGAGATGCTTAATCATCTGAGCCCCTGTGGTGGCACGGCCATAAAGGAGCAGCCTTTCCAGGGCGTTGGGAACAACAGAGCTCCAGCTTTGGCAGGCCTAAAACTGATGAGGGCGTTGGCAGTGCCTCTGAGCCTCACAGCCTAGCGTCGGGGGATCCCCCATCCTGATCTGGATATTCTGTTAACTGATTATATTCGAAATGTCAAAGAATATTTCACAACCCTGCTTCTCCTTTAAACTCTGTCTGATCCCAAAAGAGACATCTCCGGGTCTACAGCTGTTCATAAGTGACAAATGAAAAAAGATGTATTTAGATTGTTCCTTTAACAGCTTGAGAGAAAAGCAAAGCAGCCTTGAAGCTGTGGGATTTTGTTTGGAACCCTGGCCAGTGAGCCCAGTACATAGCAATGAGGGTTATTTCAACCTAGGTCTATGAGGATTTCTGAGTACACAGAGTTCACCACCACTCATGCGCAAGCTCCAGCTCCAGCTCCCAAGGTGACCTCACAGGCAGGAGACAGTGCACATTCAGGTGACTCAGTGACAAGCAGGGAGTGTGTGTGTGTGTTAGTCACTCACTCATGTCCTACTCTTTGCAACTGCATGGACCCACCAGGCTCCTCTGTCCATGGGATTCTCCAGCCAAGAATACTGGAGTGGGTTGCCATGCCCTTCTCCAGGGGATCTTCCCGGCCCAGGGATCGAACCCAGGTCTCCCACATTGTAGGCAGATTCTTTATTGTCTGAGCCACCAGGGAAGCCTGACAACAAGGGGACAGACACCAAACTGACACCTAGGTGCTGCTCTGAGAAACTTCATTAAGTCTGAAGACTCTGAAGCATCCAAATTTGCCTTTCATGGTGGCTGCTTCTGAGCATCGTCTGTGGGTCTAATTTCTGGAGCTGGTCTAATTTCTGGAGCTGGTCTATTTCAGGCACGTGTCTGTGGATTCCTGGTGCACCCGGCAGTTAACATTGACGCCTAGGTACCCTGGGTGCCAGACGCAATCTCCTTCTTACACTCCACTGTGTCCTAATGCAGCAGATGGCTTTGGTGCCCAGGTTAATAGCCCTCTGACCTACACCTGATTTCAGCCACAGCTGTGGTTGACAGCTCAATTCACCCTAAAAGCTCCCCTAGCTTAGTTAATACACAGGACAGGGGTTACTGGCTGATGGGGAAGAGTAGCCCATCGCAGCCCCAGCATCTCCTTCCTGCCCTCTTTTCCCTTCCCCCACAGAGATATTGTGGGGGAATCATTGATACAGAGATCTGAAAGTGGGATTCATGGATGAGCAGCCTCATAAGCTGTACCTGAGAGACTGACAGAAATGCAGGATCTCAGATAGGTTCCATTGCAAGCCTACTGGGTCCTAGTCTGCATTTTAAAAAGATCTTCAGGGACTTCCCTGGTGGTCCAGTGGCTAAGACTCCATGCTCCCAATGCAGGGGGCCTGGGTTCTATACCTGGTCGGGGAACTCGATCCCACATGCTGTAACTCAAGATTCCACATGCCACAACAAAGATGAACCCGCATGTGGCAACTAAGACCTGGCAAAAAATCAAGTAATTAAAACAATAAGATCTTCAGATTATTCTGAGGAACACTAAAATTTGAGAATCGCTAGTCTATACTGCTTTATGCATAGGGGGAAAAAAATGTCTGACCCAAAAAATGCCTGGCCCATCAACTCTGTCTGCTTTTGCATAATAATGGTGGATCTAATATGAAATGGAGTAGACAAGACTCTTGCTTTTTTAAATTAAAGGAGAAAACTGCCTCATGCTGTTACCATGTTATATTTCATTGTCAAACATCAAGAATCATTCAATTAATTAACTTGGAAAACAAAGTTACTTAGATTACTGAATGCAGGTTCATTCTGGTGCTTCAACACCAGCAGTGCCAGAAAGAATAATTTCCTGAAAGCTTCCTATTACCACACAGAGGAAGTCATTCTTGAGGAAAAAAAAAAAAATAACAGCCCTAATAGAATTGCTTTTCATTTGCACTCATGCAGGAAGTTGCCAAATGTTTGTGCTCACCCATTCTATCAAAAAGTTGCTTTCTTGCCATAATTAAAATATACGATGGCTGCTCTACTAGCCACATGGTAACTCTGCCCAGGTATTGAGATTTTCTCAACTAAACCTCACCGTTATGAATAGATCTTAGGTGGCTGAAGCTGGGATAGGCTGTTTACACATGAATCAGAACCAACTCCTTTCTTTTATAGGATACACTTATGTGTACAAGCAGGTGTGAGTTCACACATGGGGGCTTCAAGCAATTGTCCCCACTGGAATTCTATTACAGACTCCTCAACTCTGAACACAAGGCTCTTCTCTGGTCTTTTCAATGCATGAGCATTTCTTTCATCAAAGGAAGGATTGGAAGTTGAGGGAAAAAAATAGTTTATTCTAGTTCTATCTATATTTACCTACCCACATTCCCTCCCTTTTTCTTTCTTTCAACTACTATATATCTACCTTGTTATCAATACCTATATATCTACCTTATTATCAACTGTTTAAAACTAAAGAACATTAATTTGAGCAAGCTCAGAGACATCCAGCATGGGACATATCTATTTCCATAGTTTTTTCACATAAATTGTCAGTGGTAGCTGATGTTTGACTCTGTACATCACGGCACTAAGGACAACCCATTCCTTTTGAGTATGGACTGGTTTTGCTCCTTTGGATCACCTGTAATCTTATTGTA
Source organism: Bison bison bison (assembly GCF_000754665.1). Taxonomy (NCBI): domain Eukaryota; kingdom Metazoa; phylum Chordata; class Mammalia; order Artiodactyla; family Bovidae; genus Bison; species Bison bison. The sequence goes on along the minus strand of NW_011494869.1, from coordinate 8,629,829 downwards.
AAGACAGTTGGTTGGGCGTAATTTAGTGGCTTTACTCTGTAAGTGGCCATTGTTTCTGAATTCTGAGTGATTTTTCATTCCTGCCCATACTTCCTTTGAGTTCAGCAAGGGGAGCATTTCTAGTTCAGTCTTCGGAGCCCACCTTGTCAGCTTTTACAGCTGGCTTACTCCAGCTCTTGTAAATCATCTTCCCCCACCCCACCCCCGCCCCGAGACAAAAACCTACGTCTTGCTGTTCACCAAGTCACAGGAGGAAATGGAATGCTAGGGTCGCACGCAGGGAGACTCCACAAATGGAGGAGTGAAGGCACACCTCTTCATACAGGTGACAGTATCCTTACATCAGCCCAGATGCTCGTTTTTACATCACATGCATCGCCCGATTTGACCATCATCACAGCCTCATAAGACGGGCAGTTCTTACACCTTTTGTTCCATTTTACAGAAAAACGAAAGCTTGAGGCTCAGAGAGAAAGAAGACTCATTGCCCCTGAGGCCACTTCCTCAGTTCTCTCTATGAAGCCCTGGGCTGAACATTTCCACGGCTGGGAAAATGCCTGGCCTCGAGAAGCACGTCTGCTCACCCCAACTTCCAGCTTATCCTGGGCCGGCTTTGCTGAAGAAATAGCCTGGCGTGCATATGTGAAGGGGCCTGGAAGGCATGCCTTCCGGGAAACGGCATTTCTTGTGACATAGCCGCCATGCACGGCACACAATTATTTATAGTGCTCAACTTTATCTTCCAGGCTGTGGGTTTCCTCTCTCACCTTTTAAACTCTCAAATACGAAGCCTGCTTGACCACTAATACACTGTGATGGCTTCAGAGTAAGTCCCCACAAATGGAAGCTGCTCTTTAATTATTCAGAAATATGACAAAACCCATCATCAATCCCCAGGTCTGAGTCACAGGGGGACCCCGGCAGCAGTTCAAGCATTACTCCCAAACCGCAGCCACTCAGACAAGAATAACAGCAGATGCTTGGGCCTCCCCAACAACTCACCCAGCAATAAACACATCCTTGGGGCTCTGTCCCTTGGCTGTTGCATGCCGGGATGACAAGGGTTTTCAATTGGTGCTGTGGGGAAAGGAAACCTCCCCTCACAATACATACACACTCACACATTCACCCACATGCTCACAGTGTCAATCAATCTAAGAGGCAGACTAAGAATGAAAGATCCTTAAGCTACCATTCAGACACCGCTATGCAATCAGAAAGACAAACCTGTTTGCCTCACTGCTTTCAACCAATTACTGGAAGCTGCACAGTGATGTCTAGATACCTTGTGCATCTCCTTACTATATCTTTATCCATTCCCTTTGTTTTGAATGATATTAGTGCCCTTATAATAATAGTAGAGTCTCCAGAGAGATCCCTAGCCCTAACTTCTGTGTGCACACACAGTGGGAGGCATGGGCCACGAACCAGGAAGGGGCCCATAACCAGAAGGCAACCATGCTGGTGCCTTGATCTTCGACTTCTCAGCCTCCAGAACTGTGAGCAAGAGATCTCTGTTGTTTATAAGCCACCCAGCCAGGGCTATTTTGTTACAGAAGTCAGGACAGACTAAGACAGTGGCCCATGCTCTGGCCATCCCCACATCCTATTTTAGAGATGCATTGATGTTTGGATGGGGTATTACAGGGATGTTACGGATGAGGACCCCAAAAAAGGAGATGGACAGAGGTGAACCAGAGCCTGGGTGGCCTCTCCCCTAAAAGGCACCTCCTGAGGTCAGTGCTAAAAATGACCAGGAATCATTCAAGGAAAGGAAGGCGGAAACAGCATTCCAGCAGAGAGGGAGGGGCACAGTCTAGGCACAGATGTGACACCGCAGAGCAGGGACATGTCTCCAGGATGCTCTTTGTGGCTGAAGGAGGGGACATGCAGCGGGAGGGGGAGGGGAGAGCAAGGAAGGGCTCAACAGTCTCAGGGTGCAATGCGCTCAGCCACAGAAGGCAGTGCTGTGCAGGGAGTGAGGCAGAGCCCTGCGGGAGAGAATTATGGGGCCACTTCTGGGACTCTGACGTACCATGACCCTGCCTCCCTGCCATGCTCACAGCACACACGCTGAGCAGGCAGTCAGTCATGGAGGGCTGGAGACCCAATCAGAGCCACAGGGACCCAGGAAAGACAACCAGATAGGGT
>NW_011494869.1:8611260-8627578 GCF_000754665.1 Bison bison bison | reverse complement strand
AGGGCATAGTTTAAAGGGGAACTAGCCAGGGTGGGAGGCTAAATTTTCTTTCAATATTAAAGGAACTGAAGGGCTCAGAAAGAACAATGGTAAAGGCAGTGGGCCAAGATATGGGGACTTCTCAGCAGCCTCAGGCTGCCCTGGGGCCTGGCGGTCATGGGGGCAAGGCGGTCATGGGGGCAAGGATGACCAGCAGAAGATGCTGAGCATGGGGAGACCCTGTCCCTCTAGTCATGGGAGGGGCCTGCTCCTCTTGGGGCTCAGTCCCCAGCCCACTCTCTGGCTGGGGTGAGACCTGCAGCCCTCCTTTCCTGGTCAATAAATGACAGGAGTGCACTTGTCCTTCACAGCCCAAAAACTGCACATTGATGCTTCTGTAAATGGAAGCTCTTTGCACAATATGTCTGTAATGCACTCTAAGTGAGCGTGAAAGAGCGAGCTGACAGTTTGGGGTCAGAGTCGCCATCCCTGGGGGCAGATGCAGGCAGTGTGACATGGAAAGGCGGAAGATGAGGTGGGGGAATGGGGTGCGGGGGGTTGTGTGTTTCATGCCACCAGGATGAAGGCCAGACCATCCCCTTGGGGATGTAGGGAAGATGGCAACAGTGGCGGGTGGGAGGCAGTGATGGGGGAGAAGGGAAGCCACCCCCCTCCTCCACCAGGAAGGCTCTGGGAAAGTGAGCAAAGATGCAGGTGCGCAGCTGAAGGTGGACCTGCCTGGGTTCCGAAGGGAATGAGAGAAAATTACAAACTGATACACGGGAAAGAGAAGAAGGATGACGATGGGGGTCAGAGGCATAGGGGCCACTAGGTCACCGCAAGTCTTTCCGACGGAAACATAGAAGGTCTAAGAAATGGGGATGTGGAGCTCAGAGGAGGCTACTTGCCTTCCGTGAGTAACTTACAAGGTCATTTCATCAAGGTCGGAGCCCACTGCTCCTGGAGTGAGTGTTCCCCTACTCTTCCCCACCCCCACCTTTATGCCTTCTTGGCTGAACCCTCCAGCTCCCCCGGGGAGCCTGGAGCCCAAAAGGGGGCTCTGACAACACAGAACCTTCCCAAGCCTGCCTCCTCCTGGAGGGCAAGACTAGGCTCTGCACTCAGGCCCTGGGTGCTGTGCTGTCCAGGCTCAAAGGGAGAAGGGACTGGGATGGGGCAATAATGCCAGTGTGCGCCTGAGCCACGCTGATGCACTCAGCCTCCTGATGCTGAGCCCACCTGTGTGTGGATGCTGGTCTAGATGGAGCCAATCTCCCTCAAGGACAGCAGGGCTTACACCTGCCCGGGACTGAGTCCTGATACCCAATCATACTACAGGGTCCTGATCCCAACTCAGCCTCCCTCACCCGCCAGCCTCCTTGGAGGCTCCCACAGGCCTCCCAGTGATACACAGGTGTGGGCCCGATCTGTCCACCTCCTGGCTTTGGCTCCCAGCTGTATCACATGGAATGCCTTCCTCCCTTCCCAGCCGTGTTGCTCACAGACCATCTAGGTCTTCATCCTCCTCACTGTTAGAACTGCTGATGTGGCAGCATGAAGAGAGGTCAGGTTCACTTTATGTGACCAGTTTTCAAGATCCTCTCCACCTTGCACTGTGGGAATTCTCTCCATGGGGGTCAGTTCATGAGATGTGGGATCATGGCTATAACAGGTGCCAAGCTTGGGGAGGAGAGAAGGAGCTGACAGAGGAAGAAGGTAGAATAGGAGAGTGGTCAGGAATTCCCTTTCAGAGTGAGTGAGACATTTGTTGAGATTTGCCTCTAAGATGCACTGTTGTAAGACTCTGAACAGTTTTCTTAGGGGTGAGAACAACCTCATGAGAGCTACTTACATAAGTTCTTCTGAAGGTATAGGCTGACCTACGTGCTTGTAGCCTAAACAGGCACTGCATAGGCTTGACTGCCCTGCAGTCCTGTGCCATCCCTGGGAACCAGTGATTATTCCCATTTCACAGTTGCAGAGCGTTGAGCTCAGAGGGAGAAAACATGAAGGAGATCCCGTGATGACTCAATACTGGAGCCTGTACTTGGACCTTGGTCTGGTCATCTCCAAAGCCCGCATTTCTTTCCCTACCAATGACAGAGCCCTTCCTCTTTGCCTCTCGTGACCATATTGGGAGGAAATGTCAAGTATAATTCCTGAATCTTGAGCTTGAGAAAGCTTGAGAAAGTCAGGCCAAGAAGTGCTGCAAATATAGTGCACATGACATATCTGGTGGGAAGATAAAAAATGTCAAGTTTTGAAACCATGAATTATTTTCCTTCTGTTTCCTCAAATCAGCACAAGCCCATCTGCGTGCGGTTTCCTAAGGCAGTATGCTGAGAACAAGTTTCATTGAGGTCTCCCCAGCTCCCTTAAACCTCCCGTGACACTGCCTGAAGACACATAAGGCACAGGGCTTAGAAAGCTGGCGGCTGCCTGGTGGTAGATTCAGGAGCCCAGGCAAGACCTCGAACCCTATTCCTAAGTACCCAGCCTGACTACAGATAGCACAGCTTAAATTTATTTTCTTAGTAATTATTACAGATAAGAAAACATGCCTTCATCCCTCAATCAGAAAAAAATGGAGTTGGTTAAGAAATTTCCCAGGACAACATGTTCTACATTTCTTACTAAGGTGTGCGTGACTGATATTAGGGAGCAAAAGAGGATGCAAGTTCAGCACTTTATGTACACTTTATATCCCACTCATCTTTACACTAACTGTGCAGGATGTGTGCTGTTATTGCTGTTATGACTGTTGCCAGTTTACAGATGAGGCTCATCAGTGACTATTAAAGTCCAAAGGACATTCATCTGGGCAAACCCAGACAGACTTGTGGAAGAGCTAGAGTTTGAACTAAGGTAGCTGAACTCCAGAGCCTGTGAATATTGGAGCAGTGATAGACTACTGAGAGAAAATGTGATCTAGTGTTCCCACTTCATAGATACAGAAAGTGAGTCCCAGATAAAAAGATGTGCCTTGAAAGTGTTCACATAGTATGTTAGAGCCTTTGTCCTTATCTCCTTAGGCTCTTATTTACTCATACTTCCAATGACACATCTTTTCTTAGGTGTTCTGAGGACTAACTACTTCAGCGGTCACCTTTAGTTATTCTGCCTAGATCCTCTTTGCTGGTGGGGGCACCCATCTTCCAACCCCCATGAATGCTGGTTGCTCATGGCTCAGAGCTGCAATCTCTCAGAAGAACTGACCTTGACGAACAGGAGCCACAAGACCAGAGTGCACTGAGAGGCGATTCCCAGCTGTGCCCCCACAGTGGCTTCATGTAGCCAACAAATGACTGACGTGAGAGTCACTTACAGGACTTTCTTTACGATGGGACCATACCTCTTCAGAACTCCTCATGAGATCAGTCCAAAAACAAGTCTATGGCTGGGAAAACATCCTTTCTTCACTTATTTTCTCTTGCCCTATTTTTACTCCTCTCAGTTTCCTTTTCCTTAAAATATCCTCCTTCAAGAAGCCACTTGCATAAAAATCATCCATGTCTTAGGCTCCATTGCTAGGGAAGCCATCCTAAGATACGGTCTAAGGAAAGAGGCAGTCGCACATTGCAAGGCATTGAGAGTGGACACTGAAGTCTTCGCCATTAAATTGTTTTCCCGGATACCATACTAGAATGTATTATGGGGTCTCAAAATAAGAACTCAATGTTGTTTAAACTCAGAGGGGCCTTAAAGACATCTGGTCAATCCTTTCATTTTAGAGATGGAATGGCCAACACCCAGTGAGGGGAAGCAACTTACCCAGCTCACATAGAACTGGAACTCAAACCAACTCCCACAAACAACAGTACATACAGACCAAAGACAACCCACATTCCCATTCCTACATGGAATGTATTATCACCAGCTCCAAGAGAACTGGGAGAACTTCTTTGTGGTAGAAGAAGGTGAGGTTGGTGTTCAGAGGATTGATGAGATCCTGTCTGGCTACTCTCTTGTCTATAATCCATTGCTCACAGAATGAAAGCCGTGCTCCTTGGCCCAACAATTTGGTATTTTCACAGGGCAATGCCCTTGAGCCTTTGTGCCTGCCATCCCCTGCTCCCCAAGATACCTTGAGTTCATCTGCCCTTCATCTTTCTCTCACCCAAGCCTATTGTGCTATTGCTGGTCCTTACTAGAATATATGTAGAATTATAAGATAAAATACAAATGCCCAGTAAAATATGAATTTCAGCTAAACAACATATATGTCCTGGTACAAATATGTCCCAAATATTGCCTGGGATATTCTTATACTAAAAAAGTATTTGTTGTGTACCTAATCTAGCATATTTGTTACTCCTTCTGCCTGAAATCCTCTGCCCCACAACTTATGGGCACTGTGGGGGAAGGAGAGGAGGGACTAACTGAGAGAGTACTATTGATTTATATACTCTAGCACGTGTAAAACAGCTAGTGGGAAGCTGCTGTATAGCACAGGGAAATATACTCAATATCCTGTGATAAACCATAAGAAAAAGGATATATATATGTATATGTATAACTGAGTCACTTTGCTGTGCAGCAGAAATTAACACAACATTGGAAATCAACTATACATCAGTGAAATTTAAGAAAAAAAATAAGGACATGGATAGTAGCTAGACTGATCGTGGAAAGTCTTTTGAGGACGAAACATTTTTAGCTAGGATCTGAGAGATAAGAAATAATCTGTTGTATGAAAAGCAGAGGAAAGGGGGTTTCAATAAGAAAGAACTGCCTGTGAGGAGGACCTGAGGCCAGCAAAAGCTTGTCACGTGTGAATCTATTCAAGGAATCGAATAGCCAAGAGGGACAAGAAGCATGAGATAAGTACAGAGCTGTAAGCACCAGGTCACATGCGACCTTATCAGTTGTGTCCAGGAGGTTATTTGAAGGCAAGTAGGAGGCTGTTAATGGGCCTTCAGCAGAGCAGAGACAGAACTGATTTAGGCAGAGATCACACTTACTGCTATGAGCCTCTTTGATCTCTGAACCCCCAAAGTTCATATTGAATACACTTCATAAACATTTGATAAATAAACAAGTCTGTTACCTTAGTTGACCATCGCTTGCCTCATCTGTAACAGGACCTTTGGAACGTCCATGCTGACACTTTCTCATCCAGGAAGAACAGCGGTCCACTGTTTACATGCCCCCACTTGTTAAGAAAGTTGTCAAGAGGTACTTAAGACTCTCAGAACACCCATCCTCATTGGAAGGAGCTTTGGTCTAAAGAGCTTTACCCTCTGAGCCATCCGGGAAGCCCCAAAAGTGAGTGTTACTCAGTCAGTCATGTCTTAACTCTGGGATACCATGGACTGTAGGTTGCCAGGCTCCTCTATTCATGGGATTTTCCAAACAAGAATACTGGAGTGGGTTGCCATTTCCTCCTCCAGGGGATCCTCCTGACTTAGGGATCAGCCCCACATCTCCTTCATTGACAGGTGAATTATTTACAACGTAGTCACCTGGGAAGCCCTCTCAGGACTTTTGGGTCTCCAATACCGCCGTGAACGTCTCTAAAGGTTTATAGCCTATTGCACCCCTTCTTTTTCCCAACTTGTGTCACGCCCAACATAACTTACACTGCTTAAACACCTTTTGTTCAAAGAGCTCGCTCCCCATCTTTTATTTTCAGCTCCCAAATGTCAAAATTCTTAGCACCTATCCTAGATGCCAAGGTCTTCCAGCCCACTCTGCTCTTCCTGTGCACCAATGGGAAGGTCCATACCCTGCCCTGAGCACTGCAGCCCTGCATCAAGACCTTTCTCCCATCCTGGTTGTTGTCTACCACTTGCTAAGGTCAGTTACATCCCACCATGGCCATCGGTTCCTTTAATGAGCCAGGGATACCAGTTCTCCCTTTCTGAATGCCCCACAGCATCAAGCCTTATTATTGGAAAAAGGAGAGAAAGGAGGCAGAGAGCACAATCTACCAACTAGCATTTCATCTCACTTTTACAGCCATCCCATATGATAAATCTACTAGCACCATTATTCAGATGAGAAAACTGAGGTTCACAGAGGTTAAGCAAAAACCTCGACCCCTAGGTCTTAAGGGACCAAGTCTGGATTTAACTCTGAGCCCATCTAATTCTAAGACTGATGTCTCCCCAGCCTCCACTCCACCCTAACAAAGCTACTTTGCTTTTTAAGACTATCTGCCTTCCTCTCCCATCTGCAATACACTCTTCTCCTGCACTTATTGCAAAGATCACCTGTACCACACCTCACACCTTTCCCCCGGCCCTCCCCTGAAGTCTGGCATTTAAATGGGACTGAGCCGCTGAGCCTCCTGCAAACACCACAGGACTGGAGGGACTGTGTGCATTCCCAGGGACCAGATTGGCCCCGAGGCCCCAGTGTGCACTACATCTGCCACAGGAGCGATGAGACATTTTAGTCCCATTTAGTCTCACTTGTTTGCAGAGCTCATCTGGCACTTTTCTCTGAGAAATCAAACATTATAGTCACAGCAAAAAAAAAAAAGTCATTTACCCTATTCTGCAGGTCATAAGTGGTTGCCTATAACAAGAAATCTCCTTCTAGTTGACCACTGTCAAAAAATAAAATCTCCTTTGCAAAGACTGAGAGGCGTTACATGATCAGGCCCCTGGTCTCTTCCCCCTGCTGTTCCAGTCCACCCACAGGTGGGCTCTGACCACACACGGGGCTGAGAATGCCCACATCCCAAGACCTTGGCATGGAAATAAGTCCACACTCCTGGTGGTGCTCTTTGCTCTACCTCGACTCTATAATCATCTATGTTTCTGGTGAGCTTCTTGTCAACCTCTAAAATGTATCTCACCAACAACCCTCTCTTGAGCTTTCTCAGAATCCTGTGGCTTTGTTAACAGAATGAATAACTTTCGAAAGTGGTGAGAACACAGCTCCCTGTACAAACCTCTACCCATCACTCATCCAACAAGTGCAAATGCATCACCTCCTAGGTGCCACGTGCTGTGTCAGGCTCTGCAGAAACACCAAACGACCAAAGAAACTAAAGCCTTTGCTTCATGAGACTTATGCTCTTGGGCATGGATCGCCCCATTGTCTGAGGCTCCTCCAGTGTACTGTCTGTGTCTCCAGGAAAGAACAATTCATTCCCAACTTTGTTTCTCCAGGACAAAGCATGGCACCCAATACTTGGTAGACATTCAATCTTTGTCTTTACATTCAACTGCGGAAGTTACATGTCATGATTGTGTAACACTACCAGGAAGTCAGCATGCCTGGCTCTGCCCCAAACAACCTGCATGATCCCAGAACAAAACCACTCCTGGTCTCGGAAAGAATTCCCTTGCTGAAATTGACAGTTGGAGAGGAGATGCTCTTTGGGGTTACTTAGGGCAATTTGCTTCAAATGAACTACATAATCTACAGTGTATTTTTCATAAGAGAGAAAAATAAAATACAAAGCTCTGGGTAGAACCTAACTAGACATGGAGTGAGAATTACCAGGAAGTCCCTAAGTTTCAGCCACTGCCTTCTGATCCTAAGCCCAAGGGCCCGCTGACAACCTAAGAGCCCATCTTCAAATCAATCTCATTGATACTGCTCTGTAACAAAGCTACGTCCCAACAGACGACAGCTCACAGGTGCTGCTTTGGGGGGTCTTGCCATCCTGTGTGACTGTGTCTGAGTCTCATACTAGGGTGAGAAATGTCCTGAAGATCTGACCTTCTGTGACAGCAACTTTTCTTCTTAACACAAAATAGCTCTAAACGTGGTATGAAGGAGAACTTGAAACCTCACCAATCTGTCCTCAAGATGCATACCGTTTCTAGTGAATAGGGGAGACAGGTATTGTGGTGGATGTTATGAACAGAATAAAAAAGCCTGAGTGCCAAAGAATTGATGCTTTTGAGCTGTGGTGCTGGAGAAGACTCTTGAGAGTCCCTGGGACAGGAAGGAAATCAAACCAGTCAATCCTAAAGGAAATCAACCCTGAATATTCACTGGAAGGACAGATGCTGAAGCTGAAGCTCCAATATTTTGGCCACTTGATGTGAAGAACCAACTCACTGTTAAAGACCCTGATGCTGGGAAACATTGAGGGCAGGAGGAGAAGAGGGTGGCAGAGGATGAGATGGTTGGTTGGCATCACTGACTTGAGCAAATTCTGGAAGATAGTGATGGACAGGGAAGCCGGGCATGCTACCACCCATGGGGTCACAACAGGTGGGACACAGCTTAGCAACTGGACAATGAACAGAATGGGAAAACCCCTTAGGTTATTTTTCCTTCACCTAGACATGGCAGCCATTATGAACTAAAGATGGTTAATGACCAGAGGAAGAGAACGTGAAGTCACTGTGCCTTAGGTCCCTGTTTGGAAAACCTCCTTTAAAGGTTGAAAAGAGGAATAATGCTTGAGTGGGGAGTAGTGACTGGACCTCTCTCTACCTAAAACCCTGCCCTTAATAATCACCCTGCTCCAGAGACTTCTCACCAACTTCTGCTGTCAAGTCTACATTGGCCTCAGGGGGTGCTGTTTGTCATGTAAATATCATCCCCATTATGGATACAGAACCCTCCCCTTAATTCTTTGTGCCTCCAATTCAGACTGATAAATGTCTTGGGAAAAACAAAAGGGAAACAAACTCAGAGCATCTTGTAAAAGTTGAAAATCAGATCACTTGACCTAGCAGATCTGACTTGATCTCTGAACTCTGTGGCATATTCATTCTAGCACCAGGTTGGCCTCGATAAACTTATACCACCCTGGAGCCCACAGTGTGAGGTCTACCCTCTCAGAATTCCAGGCACAAGAGAATGAGTCTCAGAAAAAAAGGCAAGAAAGTGTTTCCCTGTGCTGTCAAAGGCTCGCTTAGCAAGACCCAATCTTCTAAGGGACAGAACTCCTGCTGGGGCCCCATCTCCTCCTGGAGGGACCTCGGTCCTGGCTTTATGGCCGCAGGGTTATCAGGTGAAAATTTAGTCCAGTAAGGCCAACATCCTCTTTCCTGACTGGTGATAGATTAGTGTGGTTCACAAGAGTTGGGGTTTGTACATCCACCTGTTCACTGGACATTTCTTCAAACGCCCCTCCTGATCCCCATCCTCCTGGATCACAGACTGCTCCTCTCCTGGCATTCCCCATTTCAGAGCAGCACCAGACACCCCACAGCAAAAAACACAGATGCTCTCTGACTCCTTTCCCTTGACCTTCCCATGCCTCCTCTCACCACACCCCGCTGACTTTATGCAGACAAGTCCCAGCTCTCCTTACTCTCCACTTACACACCTCTGTCCTCTTTCATCCCACTGTCTCCTCCTCCCCAGCTGGTTGTCTTTACCCTGGATCCCTCCTTTACCAAGCATGTGGCTCTCATGACATCATTCCCTGAAAATCTGTCCAATTCTTCTTACTCCTCCAGAAGCTACTCATTACCATAAAATCAAGGATTTTTTTTTTCAAGCATTTTACCGAGTGTTTTCCAGCTAAATGTAATGCAAACGAAAGGTTTTCTGAAAATACATCTGGGAAACTAGAGTAGTACTTTTGAAAAATATGTTTAAATGCAGGATTTCTCCATGGCTTTGACAAGATATTGATAAGTAGGTTGATAAGTATATTGGTGACCCATGGATATAATAGAATATATTGGGTAACTTTCCACAAATTATTTTATCAAAAAACTGTTTTAGCGGTATTTTATGGTACTCATGTCACTTGGAAACTGTATTTAAAAATTCTGGTGTATAATATGAATCACAGAGTCTATATTCTGGCATTTAATGTACTGTGTAATGTAGCTCTACTTCCCTTTCTTTCCTCAATTTCATCCATATAACAATGCTTAGCTTATTGGACTTTTAATTATAAAATAAATGCATGATTTTTTATGAAGTTAAATAAGAAACTTTATAAAGAATTTAAAATTTTTTTTTCTTCAAATTCATGCCTTGCCTTAAGATAATGAAATGATACCATTTTTTTTAATTGTTCTGTTTCTTGTTTTAGCTATGCTTATAGCCACGCAGACAAAGATATACAGGTTTACTTATTCTTTTTCTTCCTCCTTTTTTTTCACTAAAAAATCATATAAAGTTTTATACATTATTCTGCAGCATCTTTTTGTGTCATCGACAGTGTTTTCCTGGACATCTTTCCAGATTAATGGACATTGATCTTTATCGTTCACTGGAGTAGCTTTGAAATCTACTACAGTGCAAATGCACCAAAATACCACGGTTTATTCAGTCACTTCCCTGTTGATGGATTGCTAGCATTCTAGTCATTTGGAGAGTTTTCATTTTTTGTTTAATGCATACAGTGCTACGATAAACATTCATAATAAAATCCTTTCAATTTATTTCTGAAGGATTAGTGTCCCAAAAGTCGACAAAACTCATTTTTTCATGAAAAGCTCCTGTTATTCACTTTTAGTAGCTCTTGGATGAGATGAAGACCCACCGAAGTGGTCAAGGGCAGACTCTGAACCCCTGGCTGGAGCCCATCATCCTAAAGGTGAGACCATCTGCCTTCTGCAGTCAGCTCCTTCTGGACACAGTGGGCGGATGACGGGCCTCCTGGTTCATCACAGGACACTGGTCCCCAACCACCTCCCTCATGTTCCTCGATGATCCTCCCTGAGCTGCGTCTCAGTGACACCTTCATTTAGAGAAAGCCAAGGGCATCAACCATGTGACACCAGCAGGGGATGACGCACAGAAAGGGCACGTGACTCAGAGCCTGCCGTGCCCACAGAGTCCAGAGGTCAGGAATCAGAAGGGAGCAGTACTGCCGTGGGTATGGGCTGCTCTGTCCTCTGCAGGGCTTCCCAACCTCTGGGACCTAAGGCCTGGTGATCTGAGGTGGAGCTGACGTCATAATAATAGAAATAAAGTGCACAATAAATGCAATGTTCTTGAACCATCCTCAAACCAACCCTCCCACTCCAGTCAGTGGGAAAAGTTATCTTTCGTGAAACTGGTCCCTGGTGCCGAAAAGGCCGAGGACAGCTGCTCTAGAGCGACTGCAGGCTGCACACGCAGACCCTGCCCGGGGACTGGCTGCCAGTGGACCCCATTCAGGAGAGAGTCGGTCCTGGGAGACGTCCCCCTTTCCTCCTTCCCTCCTCTCTGCATTTGAAACCCATCCTTCTGCCTAAGCTACAAGTGACACTACAACTTACTTACAGATTTTGTTATTTTAGCCTTGGTTTCATCAACCATCAAATGGGAATAATAGTAACAACTCATAGGGATGTGAAGATTTAGTAAGTATAATCTCTTTCCCTTCAAATCAGTGCTCAGATACAGATGATGTAACAGACACACACATATATTATACAAGCGCATGTGCTCCGTCACGTCCGACTCTTTGTGAGCCTATGGACTGTAGCCCGCCAGGCTCCTCTATCCATGGAATTCTCCAGGCAAGAATACTGGATCAGGTTGCCATTTCCTACTCCAGGGGAATCTTCCTGACCTGGGGACTGAACTTGGTGTCTCCTGCATTGGCAGGCAAGTTATTTACCACTGTGCCACCTGGGAAGCCCATATTATACACAAAAAGTGCTTAAAACAGTGATCCATAGCACTGTCCCAGGAAGCCTTAGCTCTTACTTCTGGCTATATGCCCATCACCAGCGCAGGCCTCCCAGGAACACCCCAGCCCAAGACACCATGGAACACTCTGTTCCCTATGCCTGGCATGATGCCACACCCCTGACCTCTGCCTTTATGCCTGTCTCCTCTGAGACTGACCTTCCCTCATCTCAAGGCCCGCTTGCCCACATCCCTCTCCTCTTCAGAAGCTCACTTCAACTTATAAAGCCTTCCAGGCTTCTCACCTGTCTCGCAACACCCCCAAAGCTTTCGCTCTCCCATCTTGTTTTATAACAGCTTTCCTCCTTAGTCTGATCATTTTCTGCCTTGTATTACAGTCATGCATGCCCTTGACTTTCTCTCACTTGGAAGGCAAGTTCCTTGGCAACGTGGCTGAAATCCTTCCATTCCCTTAGCTGTCTGCCACAGTGACTGACAACACAGCGACGCTAAACACAGACTGGCCAAGTGAAAGCTGTCATCTTAGGAGCCCCTGGCAGTGACAGTGTCTTTGCCCATCTTTGAATTCCATTCCACTGCTGCATAAGCACTGAGGCTTCCTCTCAGTGGGTCGATAGCTGAGTAGGTCCACTGCAGTGCTGGGGGGAGGCAGGATGGTCACAGTGTTATGTTAAGTCTAGAGCTCTGGCCGGGTAACCACGTGGACACAGGGACTGGTCTCTCTGGCTCAGAGCATCTGGAGCTAGAGCCCTCCCATGGGTACGAGTCCACACACCTCACCCATTCCTCATCATCTGTGTCAGAGCCCCAATTTTAACTTGAAGTGCAGTGTCTGACCCAACTGAAATGGAATCCAGGGAAGGTCGAATCCTATTAAGTCACCAGACCATAAAGCAGAAAGGTATAAAGTTGACAAATTGCTTCTCCCAGTGGCGGCAGCTGTGAAGCACGCAGCAAGGCTGGGCTCTGACCCAGGAAAGGCCAACAGAGAGTCCCTCCTTCTTCCCTGAGCCTGGCCTCAACGTCCAACATCCCTTCCCAGTGGAGGTGGCATTAAGTGTCTAACGAGTAAGTGCTTAGCATGGTTCCCTGTATTTTATTTCTCAATTCAAACAGAACCTGGGCATACTAGGTCAGGCCTGCCTACAGGATAAGAAGTTCACAGTGACTCTTTCGAAAAGGATTTCCGCTGGTGCTGCTCCGAGTTACCAATGTACATGTCCCACCAGCCTGCCCTTTCCCTCCCAACCAGTCCCGGGAGGAGCTTAAGCTGTCAATCACGGGTTCCTGAGGAGTTCTCCAGGCTCCACTGAGCATGCACTCAACTCCCCTTCTACGCTCTGTCAGCCACCAAGGGGACTGTGTCCAGGAGGGAAGAGGTTGAGGAGGGAGGCAAATGCCACATGATTTTATCTACATTATCCCCCGGAATTCTCCCTACAACCATGTCATGTCAGTATTAGATGAGATCCGCCTTGTAAAAATGAACAAAGAGAGGATAGTCACTCATCCAAGGTCAATTAGGTAGTATCAGCACAAAGTCAAGCTGCATACAAGGTTGAATCCTTCCGGTTAAAGTTAACTTTGAGTCTGTCACACAGCACACCTCCCTGGCTGTCTCCAAAGCCCCTCCTCCAGCACACAATTGCCTCCCTGAACTATAAAAGGTATCACCCTCCCTCTAAGAAGGGTGCCTAGCCATTCCATCCTAGGACCTTTCAGTGGACTTTACAACTTCCTAGGAACAACCTGCTAAGAGTTCTGTCAACAACATTAGGCTGCTGGTCTCTGGTCTCAGTATTTCTCTGGGGCCCCTGCCCATTTATTTGACCCAGATAGTTCCTGCTCTTGGCATCATTGCTACCCTGATGCCCCCCAGCTCCTCACGTCAGCTCTTAGACATGGCTCCCAGTTCTCAACTTAGATGCCTTGGTCTAACAAGCTATTAGGAACAGCTTCGTCCTCTGAACGTCAAATGTTCTTACTCAGAATTTTGAAATAGGACTCAGTTTTCCCATTTTCAGAAGTTTTCCTTCTCCTTAAGCACAGTAGTGAACCTCTACAAGCCTCACTTTCTCATCTGTCCAAGGGATATTAACTGTTCCTCTTTCCTTAGGAGATAAAATGTCAGCCCTATTTCATGCGTATGAAGTGTTAGGATAGTAACTAGCACAGAATGAAAGCTCAGGACACACTCTCCCCATGCTCCTTCTCATCAGCCACTAACGGTTCAGTTCAGTCGCTCAGTCACGTCCGACTCTTTGCAACCCCATGGACTGCAGCACGCCAGGCCTCCCTGTCCATCACCAACTCCTGGAGTTTACCCAGATTCATGTCCATTGAGTCAGTGATGCCATCCAACCATCTCATCCTCTGTCGTCCCTTTCTCCTGCCCTCAATCTTTCCCAGCATCAGGGTTTTTTCCAATGAATCAGTTCTTTTACATCAGGTGGCCAAAGTATTGGAGTTTCAGCTTTAGCATCAGTCCTTCCAACAAATATTCAGGGTTGATTTCCTGGAGGATTGACTGGTTTGATCTCCTTGCTGTTCAAGAGACTCTCAAGAGTCTTCTCCAACACCACAGTTCAAAAGCATCAATTCTTCAGTGCTCAGCTTTCTTTATGGTCCAACTCTCACATCCATACATGACCACTGGAAAAACCATAGCTTTGCCTGGTCCCAAGTCACTCATAGTGATAGGATCTGTATGGCTTATCACTCACAGTGACAGTATCTGCAAGCCCCACCTCTGGCTACACTGGAAAGTCAAGGGCTTGGTTGAGGAAGTGGGGGCTTACACAGAACAGAGTAGCCCTGGATTCCTCATACATTTCTGAGAAGCTACTATTTCCTTCTCACCTGGATCAAAGCAATAACCCAGCCTCTGCTGGGTGACTTGTTGCTGCCCTCCCAAACCACCTGCCTTCTGACTCCAACCCATTCTCACTGAAGGAGACATCTGAGCCCAACTCCCTTCCCCTGGTGTTCAAATCTTTCCAGGAAATCCGTATCTCTGATGCAAAGGCTCCCAAGGAAACCCACCCCTCTGGCTCTCCAGATACTAGAATCCATTGATTTGGGAGAACATTGTTTTCCCCTCAAATGAAATAGAGACAGAATGAGAGTCACTTCTCTACTGACCGGGTCTTCCTGCCTTCCTGCCTCCTCCACTGCAATTTAGTTATTACCATTGGCAACTGCATCCATTCTCACATCCATACTCATTAGCTGGTTATCTGAATAGATTGTTTAACTCTACCCAGGAGATTCCAAATCCTGAGTTCTTTGGGGAGTGTATCTTAATTTTTAAAGCATAAATTTAATAATAAAGAATAGTCTTACAAGTATTACAAATAAATCCGGTGCAGATCCCAGAACTGTAAAGGAAGTATTTGCAGAGTGCCGTAGAAGCACAGGGGAGGGTGAGTGCCCTTTTTTCTGAAAGAAGACTAACCTGATGCCGTTCTACTCAGAAAACGCCTCCCTCCTTCAAGTCGTGGCACGAAAGTCAGCTCCTTCGGGAAGCAGTTAACAATGAACAACTGAAAGTTTCAGAAAAAATACAGCAAATTCCAAGGACTGAAAACAGAGTCACCAGGTTCCATCTACATTTCCCTCCTGTCAGGTTGAGAAAACAGTTAGATCTGGGAAGTAACTCAATTTGGAATCTGGTTAGCCACACAAATGCAGGTGTCTCCCAGAAGTTCTCTCAAATATGAGGAAGAAGAGGAATCTAGGGAACTCTTTATTCTTTTGGTTGGAGCGTCTCCACATTTTGGAAGATCTTATCCCAATCAATGATCTTGGGAATTTCCAAGCAGACCACACTGTGATAAGCCCCTGTTTCCACTCTAGGTCTTTTCATTTTGTATGGGGAGAGTAGGAGTGGTTTTGTTGTTTTTTTTTTTTCCTGGGGAAAGCTCAAAAAAGGCTTGTCATTTGTAATCTGTGAAGTCAATTATCACATTCAACTAATGACTAGATAGAAGGATAATTAGCAACCATTTCACCCAAGGGGCTGCTTTTCCTCAGAGAGCAACAAGGGGCTTCTTAATTTTCCTAAATGTTTTGCTGTTAGTGCTTCATTTCATGCCAGAAGGCATCGAGAACAGTCCCATCCTTCCCCTTCTCACCTACACCATTCCCATTGCTGCACAGCCTTGGGAATTCAGTGACTGAGATCATCTTTGCTTCATCAAATCTTCAGCTTTCCTAATTGGGTTGAGGAAGACGTGATTATTTTCATTCCTTTTTTTCTCTCCACTGAATGTAAAAGGAAAGAGTCAGGCCTCGTGTCAGAGTTACAGCTTTTCAGACGATGGATCTAAAGAATATTACCTCTTAGAAGCAAGTCCGGCTCTGTAGTACAAGCTCCGATTATAAATTAATGATGACTCCTTCCCCTGGTAAGACAGTGGCTCTACAATCTGCATAGCCAATCAAAATCTGAATCTTGAGAATCAGCTGTCACTCAACACCCCAGTACACCAAGGCACAAGTTCATCATCTCCTTCCCTGTATCTTCTTCCCCGTGTGTTCCCATCTTGGTGAAGATGCCCCCCAGGGCTTGCACTTCAGAAACCTGTGCACCAACTTGCAATTCTCTTCCCCTCATCTCCAAGTCTTACTGAGTCTGTCTCCTTGAAATCAACAATACTGACCATCTTTTCTCCACTGCTGTGACACGGTCCAGCTCTTTACTGCTCCATGCATGAATTTCTTGAATATCTACTGCATGTTCCCCACCACAAGCTTGACCTGCCTCAAAAACTTTCCTGTTGGGCCTAGTAATCTTTCTCCAATGCAAATCTTATTAAGTCATGCCATT
>NW_011494869.1:8564249-8611160 GCF_000754665.1 Bison bison bison | reverse complement strand
CAGGCTTGCCCTGCCTCAAAAACTTTCCTGATGGGCCTAGTAATCTTTCTCCAATGCAAATCTTATTAAGTCATGCCATTCTTTACATTTCTTCTCATTTCCCTTCAGGAGAGATTTCAAGTTTCTGATACTCCCTGAAGAGCCTCCACAATCTGTATGTGGTCCTCATATTGGCCCCTGATCTAAATGCACTCTGATCTGTGGACATATTTACATCCCTTCATCGTGAACTTTTTTTTTTTATTACTGTGATTTAACGTCCCTGTGGCAAATGGCATAAAGAAGATTGGGTTTTCTCTCTCAGTATGAGAATCATTGTCTTTTAACAAGCAACATTAACTCATTCATAGTATTGGATATAAGTGTCCAAGTCCATAATTAGTAATTACAATACTATGAAGGAGTTAATTCATTCTCTATTTGCCATTCTTTCCAGTCATTTTCTAATTCTTTGTTTCTTCTCTGACTTCTCTTGAATCAATTGAGGTTCTTTTGATCTGTTTCCCCTAACCAGAATAGTTAGTGGCCTGGGGACTGTACTCCAGATCTATTTCTATAATTGGTACTTTATACTTCTGATAAACATACTTGAACATGGATTATTCAGAACAATTTTAGAGATAATCAGCATCTATGTTCTCTATGTTACAAGAATTTCAGCAGGCTTTAAATTCCATCTGCCTCCTTTATGCAGCCCAAGCACACTGCATTTGAAATCAGCTGAAGTATTCCAGTTAGGAAATTAATTTTTTAAACCCCAAAATAAGGTTTTTCCTGATGTATTTGTTCAACAGTTGTTTCTTTTATCCTACTTCTTCTCTTCTGGATTTTTTCTTTGTTGCTAGTTAATTCTTTTCAAGGGATCTTGCATGTGGCAAATTTTCCAAACCTCTGCATATCAGAAAATCTCTGGATTTTACCCTTAAGCTTGAATTAAACTTGACTGGATCTAGCAATCCAGATTCAAAGTTAATTGTCTCCACGACATTTGGGAATATTGATCCATTACCTGCTGCATCCATTGTTGCTGCTGAGAAGTCTGATGTCAACCCGATTCACATCCTTCTGCAGGTAATTGGCCCACCCAGCCCACCGTACTTCACTCCAGAAGTTTTTGGAATTTCCATTAATGAATTAAAATTTCACCATACATTGTCTCTTGTATGGATTTAATTTTTCATTTATTTATTCAGCTCGACATCTAAGATTTGTCTTTCTAGGAACTTATTAGATTCTTAAATCCTATGAAATCGCCTTCTATTATGTGTTTGACATATTGCTGGGTACATTCTGCTATTCAACTCATGCACTGCTGTTCCTTCTTTCAACAATCTACTTTTTAATATCTTGCATCTCTAGTTATTCTGTCTGCAATTATTAAGAGCTGCCAAATCGAGTTGGAAAAAGTGTTCTTATTAAGTGGAAAAATCATGCTAAAATGAGTTGTTATCTGGATTGAATAGGTTTGAAACAAATGTGCCCAATTTAATAAATCTAGTTTTTACTCTAGAAATTTATGACAGACCTGAGAAATTCAGGACTTCAAATCTTCAGATGGAGCATGAGAAGGCAAGGAAAGCATCATTGTTTAGTTGCTAAGTCGTGTCTGAGTCTTTATAATCTCATGGACTGCAGCATGCCAGGCTTCCCTGTCCTTCATCATCTCCTGGAGTTTGCTCAAACTCATGTCCATTGAGTCAGAGATGCCATCCAACCATCTCATCCTCTGTCATCCCCTTCTCCTCCTGCCCTCAATCTTTCCCAGCATCAGGATCTTTTCCCATGAGTTGGCTCCTCACATCAGGTGGCCAAAGGAAAGCATACCCCTGAACAAATACCTGGCCACATTTTTCTGTGGTGGTCTTCCAAACACCAATCACACTCTTTGAATCAAAGCACCCCTGGTGGTAGTGAAGCTGAGCAGGAGACGCTGCGGGGCTCCTGGGCGCCAAAGCCTTTCCGTGTCTCCGGTTTCTCATTTGTAGAGAGCCAGCTCCAGCCTCCATGATCTTCCTTGTGTTCCAAAGGGCAGTTCAAACAGTTGCTAACCAAGGAAAGGAGGGGATGCAGAGTCAAGGGAGGAGAAGCCACGAATCAACAGTGCAGCCTTGGGACAGGGTCCTGGTTCTGCCTTCAGGGATATGTTTGAGCTCTTCTGTAGAACTTAAAACCCCAATAAATGGAAGACATTAACCACTTGATGAAGCATTCTTCATTCCAGAGACAAGGTCACAGTTTGATAACCTTAAGAACCTCAGAAGCTCATCAAGAGTCCACCTTAGGCCAGATGAAAGGAATGCAGACCCTGCACACACCCTCATCCTTATTAGCAACCCTGCCCTTGAACCATCGGTATAAAACTCCTCACCAAATCCCTACCCCGTGTTGGGACACAGTTTGGAGCAGCATGAGCCCACTGTGTCCCCCTTTGCCCAGCAGAGCAGTAAAGCTATCATTTTCTATTTTACTCAAAACTCTGTCTCTGAGATTCAATCTGGTACTGGTGCAGAGAGGCTGAGTTTAGGCATTAGTAGGTGTACAAACCCCTGAGAGAAGGAAATAACTCTGACATACCCTAATAGAACAAAACAGACAGTGCTCCCACAGCAACTCTAATGTATTCTCACAACACCCTCGCAAGCTGGCTCGTGCTTCCCAGGGCCGCGGGATGCACAAGGGCAGGAAGAGCACAAGGCCGTCTGCACTTCACTCTCGGTATTCTGTGACCTTGGGGTATTTACATTCTCAACTAAACTGTTTTATTGGCTAAAGGTTTGCACTTAATATCTAGTTTCATACTGAAATCATGTAGCTGGTGAATGATTTTGAGCTCCTTGAAAAAGCCATGAGCTCCGAATAGCAAGAGCAGTGTATTAGAAGATTTTGTTATGAGCTCCCTAGGCACCCTACAGAGGGTCAAAACTATCTTCCCAAGGAGCAGGGAGTCTCACATGGGGACAGATTCCCCAGGTCTTGTCATTTGGTTTCAGGGTTTTAATTTACTCCAGACTTACACAGCCGAAAGACAACAGTCAGCTATAAGATCTCATCACCCCCTCCCCTCCCCAGTCTGTCTGAAACTCAGGACTCCCAGGGAAAGGTGGAGATATTTTGTCAGATCATCAGCACCCTATTTTCAGAGGTCCTCTGGAAGGCAGAAGTACAAATGTTTGCCTGAGTCTGTGATGAAGTCCCTCAGCTATCAAAGACATGCATCTGGAAATTTTATTCCATATTTAAAGAAAAAATCCACCTGCTATAATCATGGCCTTTAGAACCCTTTCTGGTCAAGGCATTACTCTTCCCCTAATGAAACAGGAAAAGGTGCACACAAAGCACAATGCTAGTTTTCTAACATGAAAAAAAGGGAAAGGAACCACTTAATTTAGGAAATCTAGCATTTACCAGCTGGCTTCACCCTCAACACACAAACACACACAGTAGATACAGAGATAGTTTTAAACACAGATATGGATGTTCATTTTCCCTCAATACAATCCTCTGAGGCAGATGGATTATCTCCATATAGGATGTGCAAACTGAGGCGCAGAGCAATCAAATCCCCTCAGGTAAGTGATACTGTATTCTCAGCTGTTACTTTTCTCATTTGCTGTGCAGGAACTAAATCTGTTTCATCCATCCCAGGATCCTTTTGCCTAGCAGAGATTTGGGAACATAATTTGTATCCCTGACACATCCACACCAGCTCATTTACTCAGTGAACTTTCACTGACCACCTACTATGTGCCAGCCCTCTGTGTGGCAGGGGATACAGGACTGAATGAAACAGAAATAAGTCCTGACCATCTAACTGGATAAGTAGCAAAATTTCATCATTACGTAATTGAGCTCTAAAACAAAAAAAAAAAAGCCAAAGGTTTCCACAAAGGAGATAACGTTCAGAAGTGGGAGAGGAGAGGGTGGGTGATATCCCAACCTTACGTTAGACATCAGGGTTGGGGAAATCCTGCCTCTCCAGAGGTCATCGTGACCTCTGTCATACCCACACGCCTCATACCTCATGCTCAAGATTCCTTGCCTTTGAACACACACACATCAGATGCTGTATTTCCTGGAACTGAGCAAATTAAAGCTTGGAATTCCCAGTTAGACTTATAGTAAAAAGTCATTGCTTATCCGAAAATCTATCTCAAATACTGGCTTGGCCAAAAAGCTTGTTCGGGTCTTTCCATAAGATCCGAACCAACTTTTGGGCCAACCCAGTATAACTTGGGACATACTTAGAATAAAATATTTGTTTGTCTGAAATTAAAACTTAACTAGATGTCCTGTATTTTACCTCTCAGACAAACATACAAGAGAATCATTCAGTCATTTTACAATAGAATAATATTGTAAATATTATTGTAGAATATTGTAGAATACAATAGAATAATAAAAATTAAAATAGAGGTTGGCGACCTGAATTTGATTGGGAGTTAATTACATATTTTAATTATTGAGAAGAGTTTACTTTCAAAGAAGAAAACAGTGTCTGCAAAACCTCTTTATCTGTCATGGTTAATGCAGCCAATAAAGACAACAAGACACCAACCCAGGTACACAACACACACTCCACTATCATGTCTGGGTATTTAATTATTTTCATTATGGCTGGTGGTATGCTCATCAGTCCATTATGTTAAAATCTAACCTTGGCTTTCCTGGTGGCTCAGATGGAAAAGAATCTGCCTCCAATGCAGGAGACCCTGGTTTGATCCCTGGGTCAGGAAGATCCCCTGGAGAAGGGAATGGAAACCCATTCCAGTATTCTTGCCTGGAGAATTCCCTGGACAGAGGAGCCTGGCGGGCTACAGTCCATGGGGTCACAAAGAGTGAGACACAACTGAGTGACTAACACTTTCTAACAGTAACGAACCTTATTATTTTCCAGGCCCTGTACTGGGGTTGTTCGCATACATGATCTCTCTCCATCCTTCCAGCACCCTTATAAGAAAACTATCAGCCTGAGATTATAGGTGAGGAAACTGCGACAGAGTGGTGTAGTACCTTGCCCGGGGTGAGAGAATCTGTGTTCTAGCCTAATTTACCCCGATCTCAAGCCCTGTGGCTTCTCCATCATACTAAGTGCAAGCCCAGGGTGTTCGGGTTTTAATGTAAAGCCTCACCATAAAGGAAGGAAAATGAATTCAAAACAGCTAATTCTAATTAAGCAGCACTAAATATATCTCATGTATTTTTGCAGTAAGATTGTCTTCACTGTGTGTGCTTACTTGTGACAGGTCACCCACCTATCTTCTTTGCAGATGCAAATAACTCCAAGCATTTGGAAGGAGATGTGGAAAGCTGCAGAAAGAACAAAGGCGCTTTGGTACAGAAACACCACATTTGCTAGAATAAACATGGGCCTAGAACAGTCAACACTGGATCCCAGGCCTTAGACTCTGCTCCACTGGCCCAAGACAAAGAGGGGGAGGATGGGGGGAGTGGACCCGGTGCCGCTGCCCCTGGCTGTAGTGAACAGGGACCGCTCCGAGTAGAAAGGGGCTCAAGTCCTCTGTGACACTCCTTATGCTCCCTGCCCTCCAGCGGAATGCTGGTCCATCAGCTAACCTGAAGGGATCTTAACGGGGGTCCCTTCATAAAGCCTGAGAAGTCCCGGGTAGTTCATTCAGTATCTGCAAGTCCCCAGGCAGGGAGAGGGACAGAATCACAGCAGCCTGCAAAGCTCTTCTGGGAAAGTGTGTGTAACAAAAATAACAACAAAACCAACATCCCCAGTGCACAATTTCCAGAGTTCCCTGGAGCCTGACTATAACATTCATAATTAGACTCATTTTGCAGCTGAGGTGCCAGAGGACCCGAGAGGCTGGTTAAGTAAGCTATTCTCCCAAAGTTTCAGAGCTCATCATTGCTGGAGAGTTGGGAACGGAAGGCAGGCCCAGAGTACCGGCTGAAGGTGCTGATCTCATGCAATCCACGTGACTGTCCATGGTCTCTACCCTCTTTCATTACTAGAGATGAACCTCTCTAAGGCCAGTTTCCCACTTGAACCGAAGTCTGTGCTCCTTTTCCCACCTACACACATCACTCCAATAGTAGGTCCTCCAGCCACGTCTTTGTTCCTGGGGATCATCCTCTTCAGCATATGAACACAGGCTGCCATGTATATACACACATGTGTTCACGCTCATATATGCCCGGATACACCACATGGACAGAAAGGTCTTCTCTCCCCATCTCATTCCAGTGCTGCCTCAATTCTATATTCCTTTAGCATAGAAAAGATGGGATTGCTAAGTAAATATAGGATTGGATAAACAGATGTGAGAAGGCAAATCTATTAAAATGTTAAGGACAGAATCTAGGTGTGTGTGTGGCGGGGGGGGCATATGGGTATTTACTGTACTCTTCTTCCAACCTTTCTGAATATTTGAAAATTTTCAAAGTAAAATTTGGGGGAGGGGGAAATTGTCTCTATTTCTTTTCCTTTCCTCCTATTATCTTCTGAAACTACCCAAGAAGGCTTTCACCACCACTGTTCACCAGTTCCTATCCAAGGCACCCATGACCTTCATGTTGCTAAATGCATTGGCCAGTCCGCAGCCCTCTTGCTTGATCTGCTGGCAGTGTTCGACTCTCTCCTCCTTCCAATATTTTCTGCCCCACCCTCTGCTCGGTTTTTAGGACGTAACTCCATTTTCATGACACATCATTGGTTTCTCCTTCTCAGTCTCTCTCTGTTTGAATCTCACCTTCCCAACAGCTACAGAGTAGTTAGCCTTGGACATTTTTTCTATTCATATTCCTATGCTGAGTTCTTCCAGGCACGTGGCTTCAAATGATATTATTATAGATGATTTCCAAATATATATCTTTAGCCTATACCTTGCTCCTGAACTCTGGACTCCTATGTTCAACTGCCTATTCTGTATCTTCTATTCTATGTCTGTATCATCCCAATCTTAAAACATCCATCAAAAGTCAAACTCCTGGTTATACACCAGCATCCCCAGTCTCACACAGACCTGCTTATCACCTGATGAACAAGCCCAGTCTAGAGGATGAGAGGCCATGAAGCATTCTGTCAACTGCAAGTCATCTGAGTGAGGCCATCCCAGATCAACCAGTCACCAGCCAAGAAACCAGCCAATGGCAGATATATGTGTGGTCTTGGGAGATATCAGCTGATGCAGTCAGGACAGTCCACAGAATTATAAGACCAATAAAAGGCTGTTTTTTTAAGCCATTAAGACTAGGGGTGGTTTGTTCTTGATGAAAAATTCCAGAATAACTAAATCATTCTAGAAAGTATGTGTAATATTAAGCAGAAAGAATCACTCTGGAAGAAAGCTAATTACTTAATTCTTTAAACGCACGAATTGGGAGCTGGTCATATCATCAGCCCTTGTTTCATTAACTATGGCCCAATTGTCTCACCTGGGAAAGTTTTCATGGTACGAAAGCTTCTCTCAACTATCTTCGGGAATCTTTATTTTGAGAGGGGAGGGGCAGGGCACACAGGATGTGCCATCCCAGCTCCCTGACCAGGGACTGAAGCCATTCCCCTGCAGTAGAAGTGTGGAGTCTTAACCACTGGACCCCCAGGTAAGTCTCTTTCTGGTATTCTTGGGTGGAGCCTTGTGAAAGACGTCCTCTAGGCTGTGAAGAGACCCGGTTTGACACACTTCCTTCTCAGGGCACTACAGACAAAGGGTGGAGACAGGTCTATACAAAACTGTCCTCTGTTTCTTTTTATTTTAACACCATGTGATTGTCCCTGGATTTTAAATCTGATAAGTGTGGTTTACATAGCGAACACACCTCCAATTTGTATTGACTGTGAAAGTGCCGCACTCAATGTGCCAGCAAATTTGGAAAACTCAGTAATGGCTGCTGCTGCTGCTGCTAAGTCACTTCAGTCGTGTCCGACTCTGTGGGATGCCATAGACAGCAGCCCACCAGGCTCCCCCATCCCTGGGATTCTCCAGGCAAGAACACTGGAGTGGGTTGCCATTTCCTTCTCCAATGCGTGAAAGTGCTACAGGACTGAAAAAGGTCAGTTTTCATTCCAGTTCCAAAGAAAGGCAATGCCAAAGAATGCTCAAACTACTGCACAATTGCACTCATCTCATATGCTAGTAAAGTAATGCTCAAAATTCTCCAAGCTAGGGTTCAACAATATGTGAACCATGAACTTCCAGATATTCAAGCTGGTTTCAGAAAAGGCAGAGGAACCAGAGATCAAATTGCCAACATGCACTAGATCATCGAACAAGCAAGAGAGTTCCAGAAAAACATCTATTTCTGCTTCATTGACTATGCCAAAGCCTTTGACTGTGTGGATCACAATAAACTGTGGAAAATTCTTCAAGACATGGGAATACCAGACCACCTGACCTGCCTCCTGAGAAATCTGTATGCAGATCAGGAAACAACTGTTAAAACTGGACATGGAACAACAGACTGGTTCCAAATAGGAAAAGGAGTACGTCAAGGCTGTATATTGTCACCCTGCTTATATAACTTATATGAAGAGTACATCATGAGAAATGCTGGGCTGGATGAACCACAGCTGGAATCAAGATTGCCAGGAGAAATATCAATAACCTCAGATATGCAGATGACATCACCCTTATGGCAGAAAGTGAAGAGCTAGAAAGCCTCTTGATGAAAGTGAAAGAGGAGAGTGAAAACCTTGGCTTAAAAACATTCAGAAAACTAAGATGATGGCATCTGGTCCCATCACTTCATGGGAAATAGATGGGGAAACAGTGGAAACAGTGTCAGACTTTATTTTGGGGGGCTCCAAAATCACTGCAGATAGTGACTGCAGCCATGAAATTAAAAGACATTTACTCCTTGGAAGGAAAGTTATGACCAACCTAGATAGCATATTAAAAAGCAGAGACATTACTTTGCCAACAAAGGTCTGTCTAGTCAAAGCTATGGTTTTTCCAGTAATCATGTATGGATGTGAGAGTTGGACTGTGAAGAAAGCTGAGCCCTGAAGAATTGATGCTTTTGAACTGTGGTGTTGGAGAAGACTCTTGGGAGGCCCTTGGACTGCGAGGAGATCCAACTGGTCCATCCTAAAGGAGATCAGACCTGAGTGTTCATTGGAAGGACTGATGTTGAATCTGAAACTCCAATACTTTAGCCACCTGATGCAAAGAGCTGACTCATTTCAAAAGACCCTGATGCTGGGAAAGATTGAAGGCAAGAGGAGAAGGGGATGACAGAGGATGAGATGGTTGTGTGGCATCACCAACTCAATGGACATGAGTTTGGATAAACTCTGGGAGTTTGTGATGGACAGGGAGCCGGGCATGCTGCAGTCCATAGGGTTGCAAAGAGTCGGACACAACTGATCGACTGAACTGAACTGAACCTTCAAGGCCAAATCAAAATATGCTGAATTATTAAAAAATAAATTTTTTACTCTCGATTGAAATGCAAATCTGTTTTTAACATGCATTCTATTTTTTAAATCTTCCATAAATTTCATTAGGAAGCTATTGAGATGTACCAATTTTTCATTTGATCTATTAGAGGTGTCCAAGGACTTTGCAACTACATAGGCCCTGAATCTGACCCAGAGCAGTTACATCTGACTTAACAAAATATAGTAATATTTGTAATGAGTTAGCAGCCTGATCGGATGGCTAGAGCAAAATAAAGATTCTGAAGGGCCTACTAAACCCTAAAGATAACTATATACATCCACATCTTTTCTTCTTCTCTTTTGTTTGGCTCCCTTTTACAACATTCGATCACATGTTGGATCAAGGCCCACAGACCCCCTGCCTGAAAACCCCTCCCACCTAGCATCATTTACACTATTCTCATCTATGCCCTCACAGCTCACTTTATGGTATCTGGTTAGCTCGTAATGTATGGCATCGCCATTATGAATATCAGCCTTCTGCCCTGCTAGACTGATATTCCTTGAGGTCAAGCACTAAGTCTTATTTATATCTGTGTGTCTCATACCCTGCATAGTATCTGACATAATGCTGGTGCTCCAAATAGGGCTGTTGATCCAATGAAATAAACAGCCTCAGGTCTCCTTATCAGGAATAAATCTCCCCTAAGAAGCTTCAGGACTGATGAGAACTATACAAGTGTTTGTTACTATCATCATCATCACCATCACTCACTTCATTTCAGTAGCTGTAGCTTCCTGGATTTCATTTGTTTCCTCGGTCTTTATTATCTAGGAAGCAGTGGGAGGCTGGGCAGAAATCCAGGCCTCCTGGCTCAGAGTCAGTTAATCCTTCTTCACAACTTTATTACTATTAGCCTGATGGAAACCCAGAGAGCTCATCAAAGCAAAAGTGGCAGAGAGAAGCGTACAATAGCAGAGTCACTGCCCCCGAGAATGCGTGCAACGAATGTTACCATTCAGAAAACAGTAAGTGCCCTATTACTGAGCTCCTTGCTGTTTCACCTCTTTTAAAAACAACAACAACAACACAAAACACAGACTTTGGCTTTTCAAGCAGTTTTAGGTTCATGGCAAAATTGAGAAGCACGGGAAGCTCACAGACCCCCGGCCCCATATACACCTAGCCTCCCTCGTTAACAACATGCCCACCAGAGTGGTACATTTGTTACAACTGATGAACCTACATTAACCTATTACCCAAGTCCACAGCTCACACCAGGGTTTATTCTTGGTGCTGTACACTCCATGAGTTTAAACACATGTTGAATGGCATGCATTCATCATGATAGAACTGTACAGGGTAGTTTCATGGCTCAAAAATTGCTCTGCAGTTCACCTATTCATCTCCCTCCCCAGCCACTGACAACCACTAATCTTGCTCCTGTCCCCATAGTGTTGCCTCTTCTGGAATGCCATGCAGTTGAAATCATACAGTATGGAGCCTTTTCAGATTCGCTTCTTTCATTTAATAACATGCATTTAAGTTTCCTATTCCTATTCATGCCTTAATAGCTCATTTCTTTTTTGTTGCTGTTGTTTGGTTGCTAAGTCATGTCTGACTCTTTGTGACCCTATGGACTGTAGCCCACCATGCTTCTCTGTTCATGGGATTTCCCAGGCAGGAATACTGGAGTGGGTTTCCATTTCCTTCTCCAGGGGATCTTCCCAACCCAGGAATCAAAGCCACGTCTCCTGCGTTGGCAGGCAAATTTTTCACCACTGAGCCACCAGGGAAGCCCTCCTTTCTTTTTAGGATTGGATAATATTTCATCATCTGGATCTACCACAGATTTATCCATACCAACTGAAGGACATCTTGGTTGCTTCCAAGTTTGGACAATTATGAATAAACATCCATGTGCAGGTCTTTGTGTAGATATAAGCATTTTACTCCTTTAGGTAAATATCAAGGGGTATGATCACTGATCATATAAGAGTAGGTGTAGTTTTATAAGACACTGCCAGTGTCTTCTAAAGTGGCTGTACCGGTATGCACGTTTCATCTATTTTGAATTGTTACAACAGCCCTGTGAGATCAGGAATAGTTTTAGAGACGAGAAAACTGAGCTGCAATGAATTTTCTAGGCCAGGCAGTGAAGACATGACTCACCACTCAACACCCTTCAAGCCAACCTGCCATCCCAGATATTCTAGAGATGTTCCTCTGTAGCTTCAAACAGTTGCCCACAGCCCTACCTCCAGGTAAAATAGAAAATCTATGACTGTTTTAAACACGGTCAGCATTACTGGAGGCTGGATAAAAGGAGAATGATGTTAGGAAACACATGCAAACAGACAAGTATGGTTCTGGAGCACCAAACAACACTTCAAGACAGAAGGGGCACTGAAGCAAGCCTGTCTTGTGAATATGAATGTGCCCTCATCAAAGTGTATGAACCCCAGGAGGTTTAAATCTGTGTGTGACTCTCCCAGCCCAAGGGTTTCATCAGCCTTCTGAGAGCTTGGAGAACTCTGGAGGAGGGTACCTCACGGATGTTGCTCTGGGGCATTCAAACAGCACACGGAACATACTTAGACTAAAATACATCCTTTATCTGATATTCAAATTTAATTGGGTGTTCTGTTTGGATTTGCAGGTTGTTTTTTTCTGTTTTGTTTACTAAATCTGGCAATCTTGCAGAAGTCTCTCTTCAACAGTGAGGAAGACTGGTCCTCCTGTGTCATTGGCCAGAACTGTGACCCATGTCCATATCCACCCTTAGCAAGGGGGCAGAACTCCCATGCATGTCTTGAACTACTGTAGATAAACCCCACAAGCCTCCCAAAGCACAGGGTCATGGGTATAAAGTAGGGCTCATGAGCCATAGGGACAAGAGAGGGGATCTGGAAAGGCAACCAGCAATGCCAGCCCCACGACCTCATGGCTACCATCATCCCATGGATCCATGGCTAACATCCACTTTCCAGTCCCAGCCAAGCATACAAGCTCTTGGGACTTAGCCAGAAACAGCTATGGAGGGACTTGGATACATGAAGTGAGGCAGACTTGTCTGCTTTCTTCTTGCCTTATGCTTGGCGTTATCCTTCAGTAGTACCACTTTGCTTCCCTCACTTCCTTCAAGACAGTGCCTCAGAGGTGGTGCTGGAGAAGAAGAGCTGGCCTGCCTGAGAGGACAGGCTTCCTTGTTGAGTGATGGCCCCAGCTCTGGATCATGTGTGTCTTTGGACACGAAGCTTACTCTTCCCAGGTCTCCATCTACTCCCATGCGGAAGGGGAGGGTTTACTATAGAGGAGGAAAGCCCCTTCTCCCTATACCTTTTAGCCTAGCTGCCTCTGGCTCCTCCTACCCTACAGCAGCTTTGGTATCTCTTAATAGTCAACTCTTCTGTGCATTATTTTTTCTTCTTCTCCAGAGTTATAAGAAGTGCCAGATATATCTTGGGCACTATTAGGCAGGTGCTGCTGATAAAAAATAAAATGTGTTCCCCAAAGTTAACCTTGAGCTCACAGTCCAAGAGGAGAAACAAACATGTACACAGGGGCTTCCCTGGTGGTCCAGTGGCTAAGACTCTGCATTCTCGATGCAAGAGGACCTGGGTTCGATCTTTGGTCAGGGAACTAGATACCACACAGTGCAATTGAAGATCCTGCATGCCACAAGTAAGACCCAGCACAGCCAAATGAATGAATTAATAAAAAAAAAAAAAAAGACACGCATGCAGCTAACTGCCAATCAGGGTGGGAGTGCCACTGTAGAGTTACTGATGTAAAGAAAGTGCTGTGCTGTGCTTAGTCACTCAGTTGTGTCTGACTCTTTGTGACCTCATGGACTGTAGCCTACCAGGCTCCTCTATCCATGAGGATTCCCCAGGTAATAATACTGGAATGGGTTGCCATAGCATCCTCCAGGGGATCTATCTTCCCAACCCAGGGATTGAACTATGTCTCCCGCATTGCAGGCAGATTCTTTTACCACTGAGCCACCAGGGATGCCCAAGAATACTGGAATGGGTAGCCTATCTCTTCTCCAGGGGATCTTTCCGACCCAGGTATCAAACCAGGATATCCTGCATTGCAGGTGGATTCTTTACCAGCTGAGCTACAGGGAAGCCCAAAGAGAGTACTGGAGGATGCAGAGGAGGGAGGGAGCAAACACCCTGGTGTCAGGAAATCTGGCAAGAGTGTAGAGATGAAGTGGGTCTTGAAAGATGAGCAGGGCTCTGTCATTCAGGTGAGGCGTCTGCTGTGTTCAGGGAGCAGTTAGCGCTTCATTTGGACGAAAGAGGTTTCCACGATGATGACTGATGATGAAAAGAGGTGCAGGGACTGCTTCCATAGCAATGGGGATAAAAGGGCAGAATGAATCCATCAAGTGAGGGGAGCATCCAGAAGACAATTATTCCTAATGCATCAATTCTCCAAATGCCTTTCCTGGCAACATTAATTCACTTAGGTGATATTGAAGCCTCTTAAAAAAAAATAGGGCTGCCATCCATGCACTTCCTAGTGATGTGATGCAGGCTCCTAGGGCGGTGCTTACATGCACTGAGAACGCGGCATCCTTCGAGGCACTGGTCTCGTTTGCATCGTGGGTCACAGCAGAGCAGAGGGGCCTACAGGCAGCAGTTCCCCTGCCTTTCCACGCACGGTGCTTTACAGCGTCCTCAGCAGAACCGAGGCCCCTACAAGGATGAGTGGGGGTTTTTCAGGTGGAAAATCGGTGTCTGCTCCTTTTAGAGGGAAGCTGACTCTCATTTTTTAAGGGTGGCATGCTATTACAGAGATGCACTGAAAGGTTAAAAATCGAGCACACTCTTGAACATTCTAAGTGACACACAAGCAACAAAGGAGCTCTCATTAGAGGTAATGGCTCTTCTACCTTGAAACGCAGGAGAAGGACGCGTGCTGAGAGAAAATATAACAACACGTGTTGAGTAAATAAACACACCCACCAAGACATCAGAACAGACTGGGTGTCATTCAGTTTCAAAACGGCGCAGTCCTGTGCATCTCTGGACAAAGGGAGCCAAGTCAAAATGTTGAGCCACATGTAGATGGAGCTGGGGTCTGTGAGATGTCGCCTTCCAGAACTGGCCCTGGCACTGTGCAGGAGCACTGGGAGGGCAGTCGGATTTCCAGCAAGTACCATTTCATTATCTTTCTCACCATCCTATCGCCACAGGCAGTATCTGGGAATGACACTCACCTAGTCGGAGTGAGCTGAGAGCCTTCCTCGCAAAAGCCAGCCCAAATGAGTGGATGTTATAATCTCCACTTCGAGATAAGGATGCTGAGAGATAT
Organism: Bison bison bison; assembly: GCF_000754665.1. Lineage (NCBI taxonomy): Eukaryota > Metazoa > Chordata > Mammalia > Artiodactyla > Bovidae > Bison > Bison bison. Next base: position 8,596,488 of record NW_011494869.1, on the reverse strand, counting down.
GGCTAAACATCACACCCAGGGTTACACGGCGAGTGAGTGACAGTGCCCCAGTAAATCCAGGTTTCCCTGAAACCAAAAGGAATATCCTTCTGCTGAAGTCCAGAGAAAGTCAATGATTGGCTCAGGCTTGCTAGCCCCTGAAGGGGGCTGGAATTTGAAACAAGGACCTCATTTTTCTGACTAAATTCAGATGGTGCCCTTTCAGTATGCTGAAAATAGCTTCCTCTCTCCAACCTCTTGACCAACTTTCAACTTTGTCAACTTTCCTTCGACAACTACAGCCTCTGGTATTTCTGCTCTCTGTCTGAAAGGGAGCAACTTGATAATCTTTAAAATCCTTCTTTAGAGGAAAAAAAATGCCCATCTTCTGCTACAATCCTCAAGGCTCTGTTGGCCTCTGAGCTGGTTGCCTTGGCCTCCACTGTACCTTGGGCTTTGATAACAAATTCTGTCTGAGGACAGGGTGAGAAACACTAACTCAGCCACTTACAGGGGCTGCAGAAGGCAAGCTTGTAAGGTTCCCAGACACCCAGCAGACACTGGTCACGTTTTCAATGGACAAAAACAAGAGTCAAGACTCATTTTAACCATGTGGCCCTCATATGAGGCTCATGAGAGGGAGAGGGAGGAGGATGGGGAGAGAGAAGGGGAGAGAGGAGAAGAGATTATATCAGGGGCAGGGAAACACCAGTTTAGACTCTTTCCAAATAAATTTAACTTTTGGGCAGAATCTTGGTATCCAAGTAGGCATATAGAATCTCCATTTTTCTCATTTAAAAGCTTCCTATTGCATCCAGCATTTCTACAAGTATTTCTTTGTAGAAAAGTTAGCACTGTGAATACAACTCAGAGGCACGATGAAATAGAAACTGGGACATGGCACATTCTCCTCACACAGCAATATATCAAAGGTGTGGTTCTGATCCAAGGAGGGGAAGGAGTCCCAAGGTGAAGTGTGGTTTGAGTTTTTCCTGCCCACCTGCATGCCACAAGCTGAGAAAATATAAAAACACAGGATGGTCTTCAGCATTCTTCATGCCCAAGGAAGATCTGGCCAAAATTACCAGTCATCCCCGTGAGGGTGGGACATCAGCCCAGTGACCTAAAGCTCCAGCCCCACTGCCCATTTCCCTTGGGGGTAACTCACTTTGCTACCCACTGACATCATTTAACAGGCTCTGGAGCATGGCGTGCTGCTTCCCACCTAAGGCCTGAGTCTGGACTTCCACCTTTTCCTGTTTCCCTTAGCATAACTAAGAAGATTTTAGGGACTTCCTGGGTAGCTCAGATGGTAAAGAAACTGTGTGCAATGCTAGAGACCTGACTTGATCCCTGGGTTGGGAAGATCCCCTGGAGAAGGGAATGGAGACCCACTCTAGTATTCTTGCCTGGAGAATCCCATGGACAAAGAAGCCTGGTGGGCTACGGTCCATGTGGTTGCAAAGAGTTGGACACAACTTAGTGATCAACAATTTCAAGAAGATTTTACTGAAGTCTAAGCATTGAAAAATAAACTCAATGAACATAAAGGCCATAAAGATGGGTGCAGTTGGAGAGGGCAGGGGAAATCTACTTTTCAATCTCCGTTTCTCTCCAGCAAAGCTCTAAGCTATGAGACTCATATTCAGACACAAAAGAAGACCTCAAACCAACTTTCAACTTGAAGCTCATCAGTTAACACCTGGGTGCATGCCATATACATCACATGGAATATTATTCAACCTTTAAAAAGAAGGGAATGTTGACGCATACTACAATATGCATGAACCCTGAAGGCATTATGCTAAGTAAAAGAAGTCATTCATAAAAAGATAGTGCTGCAGAATTCCACTTTAAGAGCTCCCTGGAGTACTCAAATTCATAGACACAGAAAATGCAATGGTGGCTAGCAGGAACTAGGGAAGGGGAGAGAATGAGTAGTCATTGAACAGGTAGAAAACTCAGGTTTTGCAAGATGGAAAGAATTCTGCAGAAGAATGGTAGTGAAGATTGCACAGCAATGTGAATGTGCTGAATACCACTGAATTGTAGCCTCAAAAATGGTTAAGAAAATAAATTTTGTGTTTTAAGTACTTCACCATAGTTAATTTTTTTAATCTAGTGTTACAGCTAATAGCATACTCAATGGTAAAATGCTGAAAGGTTTTCTTTGAAGGTCAGGAACAAGACAAGGATGCCCATTATTGCCACTTTTATTCAGCATAATATTGGAAGTCCCAGTCAGAGAAATTGGGCAAGGAAAAAAAAAAAAGGAACCCAAATTGGAAAAAAATTAAAACTTACTACTTGCAGATGATATATTATATATAGAAAACAGTAAAAATTGCCACCAAAAAAAGTTAGAATAAATGAATTCAGTAAGTTTGTAGGATATAAAATAAACATATAAAAATCTGTGGCATTTTTATTCACTAACAATAAACTATTAGAAAAAGAAATCAAGAAAACAATCCCATTTACATCAAAAAGAATACCTAAGAATCAATTTAACCAAGAGGTGAAAGATCAGTACACTGAAAACTATATAATCCTGATGAAAGAAATTGAAGAAGACACAAATAAATGGAAAGATATTCAATGTCCACAGATTGGAAAAATTAATGCTGTTGAAATGTCCATATCACCCAAAGCAATCTACAGACTTCCATTAAAATTCCAATGGCATTTTTCATAGAAATAACCTTAAAATTTAATGGTATCACAAAAGACCCCAAGTAAGTCAAAGCAATCCTGAGACAGAACTACAAAGTCGGAGGCATACACTCTCTCTTATTTCAAATTATATTACAAATCTATAAAAATCAGAATAGTATGTTACTGGCATAAAAAAAAAAAGCAGATACATAGATCAATGGAACAGAACAGACAGCCCAGAAACAAACCCATGCATATAGAGTCAATTAATTTATAACAAAGATACAGGCTAAAAAGTAGGCAAATACAATTACATTGCAATGAGTTTCTAATTTAACTCTGCTTCCTATCTAAATGGAATTAAAAGGCTATTGTTTTGCCTACATTCACAACAACTCATTTAATTGCCATACCGATCTAACCTTCTGAAACACACACCCTGGCAGTCCCTAATCCTGGCTCATCCAAAGCATCACTCCGGCTCCCCTGCAACCACACATCAATGTGAAATCCTGAGTAGAGCTGAGGAGAGAGATTTTGGCATCATCAATGTGTAGGTAGATGGTGGATGAAGTCCATAGTCTTCCAGAGGTTACTCCAGCAGAAGACAGTGAGATCAGAGGAAGGAAGAAGCCACGGAGATCAACAACACCCACGGGAATGGGCAGAGAAGTAGAAGGACCACAAGAGATGGGTCACCAGATTCAAAGGAGGAGGAGGCTGGGAGCAGAAACTCATGGTCAACAGCATCTAACGTAGGATCAGTAGTGGTGAGTCACTAGGATGTGACATTTAGGAGGTGGCTCAGACAATAAAGCATCTGTGTGCAATGCGGGAGACCTGGGTTTGATTCCTGGGTTGGGAAGATCCCCTGGAGAAGGAAATGGCACCCCACTCCAGCACTCTTGCCTGGAAAATCCCATGGACAGAGGAGCCTGATAGGCTACAGTCCATGGGGTCACAAAGAGTCGGACACGACTGAGCGACTTCACTTTTCTGGTATTTTTAGAAAACCATCTCCATAGAGTTGGGTGGTGAAAGTGATAGTGACACAAGAATAAAACCAAACGATGGGGCAAATACGTGCAGGCAGTTCTTTTAAGGTGATTGACTGGGAAGCGAATGAGGCAAGGAGAGGAGTCTGAAAGAAAGGCAGGGGGATGCAAGGCTGGGAGGCTGTGAAGGTGCCATCTGTTGCTGAACACAGGTTGGAGCTAAGTGCCTTTGTAGATTGTGGTCTGCATGACTGGGAGAGAGGGAGATTGAGGTTCAAGCTGCAAGAAGCAGAGGAGGGAAGATTCTAGGGCTGTGATAGATGGGAGCCAGAACCAGGCATGAAGGCAAACCCACATGGGAGGAAAAACCCTTTGTAAAAGGAAATGCAAACCAGGGCCCATGCCACCTCTTCCACAGAGTACCCCCCGCCCCATGCAGACCCAGCTCACTGAATGCCAGTCCCATTCCTCACCAGGCCTGGTGCAGAGCTATTATTTCTAGTGAACAAGGATAAAAGGCTATGCCTTGCATGGCTCAAAAGTGGATTCTTCTGTGGGGGCTTGAGAGACGTGCCCATTCCCAGTGTGTGTGGCCAGCGGGGGCTCTGCCCAGGGATGGCTGGCACTCTCTCGCTCTCTCTGATTCTGTCTTGGCCTCTCTCCTTCCCACTTCACCCCCATCCTCAGGTGTCTTGTGTGTTTCTCTTCCCAAGGACAGAGACCCTGGGAGTTCTGCAATGTGCAGGGGCAATCCGGAGCCCTTCGTGAGAACTCAGGCAGAGCCTTTCTTCCTCCCTGTGGAAACGTGAGTAGTGCTCAGCCAGGCAGTGGGAAGGGCTGGCTCATCTTCCTCCTTCTCCACCCCACCCCTGCCCACCAATTGGCATTTTTCTGGAAGCACTGATGGTGCCTCAGTCCATGCTGTGCCCAGCTGTGAAGTGGGGACCCCTCCCATGAAGAAGCCTGCAGCCACCAGCTCTGTAGGAGATGGGAGAAATGGTGCTCCTGGAAGAGAGATGTGGCAGCGGTGGGGTGGGAGTGGGGGGTCACAGGGATCTAATCTGAAGGCTGCTGCTGCCCCCACTCCCCTCCCCACCAAGACTGATGGACCCAACGGGGTAGCCCAGCCCAGCCAGTGGAAGAAGGGCAGCCTCCTCTGTGGGCTTCACTCCCTGCAGGCGACTCTTGGCCCCAGGCCTCTTCCTGAGAACTCAGACTCTGCCTCATTCCAATGGCAGCCTCACCCCGTGTCCCAGCTTGAGTCTTAGGGTAACCACCTCCCTAGGGATCAAGCTCCCTCACCTTCGCTGTCCCCCCGTGTTGACGCGTGCACTGCTACCAGGCACCACCCTCTTTCGTGAGCCCCGATTCAGCTCCAAATCACAAAAGGCAGTGGCCTCCTGTGTTTGCCCTGCCCCGCAACTGCCAGGACACCCAGAGAGAACCTCTGGACGCTAACTGCTCACTCGAGTCCGCCACCCCGGCCTCACTGGCCAGATGTTCTCATTCAGCATTGGCCTCAGTTTCCCCCTCTGTCAAATGGGCACCCTGACAACACCACTTTACAGGGGGTGGGAGGCTTTCATGAGATGGAGATAGAGCGTGCCTCTGATGCCCTGCTGCTGATCATTACGGCCCACGTCTCACTCTGGTCTTTGAAAGGACCACTGAGAGCCTGTATTCCTAACCCGCAGCCCCTGCCTTAACTCTGGTGCACACAGCATATTCTCCAAGAGGGTGCCCAGTTGGAAACAGGCAGACGAGCACAGATTTCAGTCCAGACAGACCCAAAGTTGAATCTAGAATCCAGTCCAATCTGTGTGATGGGACTGAAGTCTTTAGCCCCTGAGAGCTTCAGCTTGTTCATCCATGGAGCCTCCCTATTGGATCATGTGAGATAATGAAGTGAGGTGATACTGGAACACACCTGGTATCTGTGGGTGCCGACGTGTGCACCGCTGGCGTCCTCTCTTCAGAAGAAGTAGACAGGCCACCCAAGCTTTGATCAGACCTCCTTGGGATTCCCCTGAAAAGCACTGGAGCCTTTCCCTGGAGGGAACTCACCTCCTCCGCAGGCCCAGTGACGCGTTTGATGTAATCAACAACTGCCTGAGTCTGTTCTCTGAATCCCGACACGCAGACTTGCATCCAACCAGCCTGTGTATGTTCCTCCAGATTAAACGAGAGCCTGGGGAGAGAAGGACCTGTCAGGGTGTGGGGTCCAGAATAGGCCTCCTGTTCTCCTACGATGGTTATTTACAACAGTGTGCTCCTCCCCATGTCGCGAGTCGGCTGCTCACAGCATCTTACTTTAGAAGGACTGGAAGGTGCAAGAACAAGGGTCTCCACCAGCCCATATGCATGGAGCCAGCGGAGGAGGAGGTTTGGGAAGGCACGGAGGAGCGAGGGCTCCGGGATCACACTGCCAGGGTGATCCCCAGTTTACTAAGGTTGGGACTCTGGGCAAGTAACTACCCCTTTGAGCCTCTATTTTGAAATCTGTCAAGTGGGCATTAAGATCGCCAGAGGGTGCAGTGTGGTAAAGTGCATGGTGGGTGCCGACGGTCAGTAAGTGCTGGCATCATGATTAGTTGGAGCTGAATGATCAGAACCTGGGTTTTGGGGGTTCTGTTAATGGAAAAGAAGGGAAAGCAGTGGCGGTGTAAAGCACCTACTATGTGCTACTGATAACATAGGCTTTTGTATTTAATCCTTAAAGCAAGCCAAGGAAATGGGTGCGTTATTCCCATTCTGAGGAGGAAGAAAGCCTTAGAGGTTAAGTGACAGATTGAAATCAGTATTGATAGCAAGAGGTGTTCAGCCTCTTGTGCCTGCCTCTTAAGTATCCCACATCCCAGCATGCCTCGGGGGCTGTGGGGGGATTAACAATTCACAGACGGCTGGGCTGCTGCCTGCACAGTGTTCAGAGAAGAAGAGAAGGTATGTGAAAAAGGAGCTGACTCACTGAGCAGGAAGGATTTCCCTCCAGGATACACCCTGAAGCTTCAGGAGCAGGCAGGCAGGCAGGGTACTGCCCAAGGCTGGTTCCCCACCCCTAGGGTGGCTTCCTCTAGCCTTTAAGCACCACATCAAGGCAAGAGAAGGCATCCAGACGTGAGGTAGACACAGCTAGGTCTGCTATAACCACCTGGATCAAAGCACACCACACCCTCCAGCCCAGGTCCCCTCCAGAGGCGTGCCGGGTCTCCAGCCTGCAGGTACTCCTGTGTCCTTTGGGCTGGAAACCCTACCTGTCTCTGGAGAAAAGGCTCTTCCCCAGGGATCCCTCCAGGAATCACCAGTTGAGCAGGATACTCTGTCCTGAACTCCCATAGCGTCCTGCATCCTGCCTGTCCTGGAACTCTGCTAGCCCCACTATTCTGTGTCACTGGCTGCCTCCACACAGACTATGAACTTCCCTGGTGGCTCAGTGGTAAAGAGTCCACCTGTCAATGCAGGAGACGTGGGTTCAATCCCTGGGTCAGGAAGATCCCCTGGAGAAGGAAATGGCAATCCACTCTGGTACTCCGGAGTATCTCATGGACAGAGGAGCCTGGCGGGCCGCAAAAAAGTCAGACTCAACTTAGAGATTAAACAACAACAACCCTGAGAGTTGTTGCTCTAAGAGTACAAGGTCTGTGTCTGTATCACTGCCCGGCTGCATGCAGTTCAAACCCCACCGCCCAGAGTGGGGTTCGCTAATGTCATCACTAATGATACCATTACTGAGTGAGATGCCCTAGATGAAAGTCTCAGTACATAGCACAGCGATGTAACATGGGCAAGGGGAGATGCTCCGTGTGGGTAAGCTGCAGTCTTTATAGTGAAACAGGCTCTAGGCTGTCAGTAGAAATGTTTCTCTGTCAATTGATTCATGGGTTCATTCATTCAGCACGTATCTTTGGTGCCAGTTGACACTACCTATACACAGAAGATCCAAAAGTTTAGACATAAAGGAAGGCAGCACTGGGCATGTAAAGGCACGAACACCACAATGCATGGCAGGTGATGCACTGCAGGTCAAAGGCAGGGGGTAGACAGTTCTACTAGGGACCAGCAAAAAAGTTAATTTGGCAAACAAGGAGAAGGCAGGACTGCTGGGTAGCGGGGAACCATGACGGACATGGGACAGAGGTGCAGTTAGTGGAGTGACCCTGACTTCAGTCCAGGGTCATGGAGTATTGAGACGTTTTATAAAATCCCCAGGCGAGGACTTTCCTGATGGAGCAGTGGGTAAGAATCCACCTGTCAAGGCAGGGGACACAGGTTCGATCCCTGACACGGGAAGACCCGCATGCTGCGGAGCATCTAAGCCCTTGTGCCACAACCACTGAGCCTGCGCTCCAGAGCCGGAGAGCCACAACCACCGAGCCTGCCTGCTGCAACCACCAAGCCTGTCTGCCTAGAGCCTGTGCTCCGCAACAAGAGGAGCCACCGCAATGAGAAGACGCAGGCTGCAACTAGAGAGGAGCCCCCACTTGCCACAACTAAAGAAAGCCCCTGCACCACACTGAAGGCTCAGTGCAGCCAAAGAATAAATAAAAACACTAAAATAAAACCCCCAGGAGCACTGACATGCTGACCATGGAGAGAGACAGGGACGAGGACTTGAGGCTTCAGCTTGGTTCCTGCTTTCTTCTTGGGTGGCGCTCTAGGCTGGGCTGCTTAAGAGTTCAATCCCGAGTCCCGATGAGCCTCAGGATCACCGACAGATGCTGAGACATCCTGAGCTGCTGCTGCCCTCAGCGTCCAGATGAGGCCAATGTGACAAATTAGAGACCCTGGTTGGGAAGGGGTTGCTTTAGGGGACCCTTTTCAGGCTGTGACTGTTTTCATCAAAACCTCCCCCAACAAAATGCTTTTCCTTCTCATTCAGGTATGATTAGAAAAATGACCAGGCTTTGAGCTAAAAATACTAATGCTTCATGTTCCTCTACAGAGAGGGGGAAATAAGACAAGAGAATCTACGAAAGTAACAAGGAATTTCATCCTTCAGTGGACTTCAGAATGGATATTTTAGACGCAGCCATCCAAAAACATTGGGTAATATCATACTCTCTTCGTGCCGAATGGATTCCACAGACTGAGCCACAAATCTGCATTTAACATCCTCAGTGATGGCCGGCATCCTCCGTGCCCAGGTAGACAGATGTGTAGTCAAGGGCCAATCAACCAAATAGCATCGTCTGCGGGCCTGAGTCAGCTGGGGAGGGGCTTGGAGCCAAAGAAACCCCATCAGCCCCCTGCCGGTGAGCTGTCTTTTGGATCCTGGTGGCTGCAGGGCTTGTAGGGTGCTGAATAATTTGACTCCAACTGCGATCCATGCGTTATCTCGACCACCTGCTTCCATTCTTACCCTCAACTCAGGGCTGAGGGGAACACAGTTGACTGTCCTTCGGGCTGTCTCTCTATCCTCTGACAGCCCTGGGATTTCATGATTGTGCTTCTCCCCTCCTGTCCAGCCATCCCCAGGCGTTCAGCTCCCCGCTTAAGCATCACAGCCTCCGGGACCACCCCTGATGGATCAGCTGCCTATTCTGTGATGACTTGTTGATTTGAGGCAGTAAACGCCAAGCTTGCCACACACACTCAGTGCCACCTCTCTTCCAGCCCCACTTGCACCAGGCTTCCTCCCTATCTCGTCTTGCTGCCTTAACCAAGCTATACACACACACACACACACACACACACACACTTCAAACCTATAAGGCCCCATCCCTTCCCACTGAGTTTCCAGTAATCCAGGTACTTTCCCATCTTTGTCAAACTAAGTTAAAAACTCAGAACCTCCACCTCCTTCAACCGTCAGCTGAAACGTCACCTCCTCCCTGAAGCCCCTCCTGACCAGAATCCATTAAGCTGCCCTTGCACACTGGTGCCCCTCCACCCCTGGTGCCCCCACATCATCTCCCCCTCCAAACAGCAGTTTGTCCGTGCGGCTGTCACAGATGGAAAACAAGCACCCATCTCAGCCATATTCAGACTGTAACGTCTGGGTCTAAACCGCCTTTAACCTCCCTGATCCCCACGCTGCTCCTGACACATGGGAACCTACCTCACTCGACAACTGGGAACAGGAAAACTAAAAGGGCTTCCTTTCCTCATTTTATGAGCTAGAAACCTGGCTCCCACGAGGATGGGGCTTGAGAAGACTCAGGTCTCAAGGGGCTTCCCCTTCCTTCCCCTCAATTCATAAGCACGTGTCTGCGATCACCAGTGAGGCAAATGCTGCCCCAAGAAGATTGTGCCCAGCTCTGTCTATTCTTGATCTGGGAAAAGCAGGTAACTGCGTGTTTAATAAAAGCCAGCATTACAGGGAGGGGATTCACATTGTATCTACCCAGCCCCACACTACACATCTTACATGCTTTATCTCCCCTATCCTCAGAACAACCTGATGAGCAAAGTCCACCTACCCCAGTTTTACAGAACAGGAAACCAAAACAGTGAGTATCATAGTCTTTGCCTGGCCGGGCACAGGGCTATTAAACGCTCAAGCTGACTCAGGGTTCAAGCTCCAGTGGCCTGGTTCCAGACCTGCAGCTCAGAACTGCGTGTGAGCCCTACCCCTCTGTGTTTGAACTTCTTCAGCACAATTTCAAGAGTATGGCTGGTGCTCCAGAGACTGGATGGCCCGCACACGTTTAGATCAACTTGTCGATGGCAGCCTTGCTCACCACAGATCTTCCCCACCTCTCCTCCCCTGACTCGGGAGGCTGACAGAGCGGTATATTGTATTTCCAAAGGTGTCTTTCATTAGAAAAATATATTCTTTTGATCACCCCCTGTCTTCCCAAAGTCACAAAGGCTGAAGATCAAGTTGCCAAGTGGAATTCAATTCATCATGGAGATAAACATCAGCCTTCTACTCCCCCATGGCCACCTGCCAAGAGCACACGTCAGCTGGTGGGCAGCTGGAGACAGGACAAGATGGTCTGGCCTGCAGAAGCCTGGGTTTGAATCGAAGCTTTGCTTCTGCTCTTGGGCACATCACTTCTCCTCTCTCGGTTTGTGTTTCTCCATCTGTACAGCAAGGCTGGCCTTTCTAAACTACGTGATGACTGAGCGAATGAACTGATGAGTTAATCAGTGATATAATATACCAGCCCTTTTCTTGCTCTGAGATATTCTGACTCTGATCCATTTCTCTAATGAACCACCCAGCTCAGTGACTGGCCAGACAGAATGAAGGTACGTAGATGTAGGGCCGGCATTATACACATAGTCTATGAAATTGAGGCGATGATTCACAGCAACAAAGCTTTGAGCTGGACCCCAGGCAGGATGTCCGGTTTATGAAGGTTGGGTCTCTCCCTTTCTGCTCACACTTAAACCCAGCTATCCATCCACAGGCCACCAGCATGGGGTGAGGCGCTGCCCAGGGTTGGGGGCAGCTGGGCTGGGAGCCACGGAGTTGAACACAAGCTGACCTCTCAAGGTCTCTCCAAGTTCCACTGTCTCTGATTCCCTAATAGTCCCTGTGAATAATAGATCTGGTCTCTGACACTGTACATGATAAAGTGACCCGGTACAAAGTCCTATTAAGATAAATCACATTTAAGTTTAGGAAATTATATGTTTGAATCCTGTAATTTAATGTCACTGTGATGCCAGAGAGGAAGGAGAGGGAACTCAATTAGAGGCTAATTAGTCCACGCGACTCCCAGTCCCGGGCTGCCTCCTGCCTCTGCTGCAGGGAGTTAATCAGAATAACCCCTAACCCCAGTCCTGGTGCCTTAGTCTCTCTGCCTATAAAATGGGAACAGTCCTAGTGAAAGAGGGAAGCGTGGCCTTGAATGAGAGAAGGAAGCAAGGGCTCCAAGGAAAGACCTGAGTGTCCCCAGTTCAGCGCCACTGTCTCCCCACCTCCCAGCATCTTCCCTCCTGGGGAAGGACCCTGCGGCTCCTCCTGGAGTCCCGGTAGGTTTCACAGGGTGTGTGAAGTCTGCACCACAGATGTAAAGTCTGTCTGTAGGGGGTCAAGTTTGAGGGTGGATCTCAGAGCTTCCATCAGGTCTTCAGAAGGTGGCAGAGCTCAAACCATCACAAAGTACCACACGCTGAATCCTTTCCTTCAGCATCAGTTACTCTCAAGTCCCTTCATCTCTAACCACCATCGTCCACTGTTTTCACTCTGGGCACGCTGCTGTTCCTGCTGTGGCCAGTGTGATTCCAGACACCATCCCACCTCCTCACACCATCCTGTGGTCTCTCTCAGCACCACCCACCCTGACAGACAGCGCTCTTTCCAGCCTCACTGCTCATCTCCTAGGAGCCACCTCCATCGATCCTCACCCATCCTGGCCTCTCTCTGGCATCAGCCACTCTATGCTACTTCACTGAATCCCCATCCCCTTCCAGACTCTGTGAACCAAGTCTTCCCAGAATCACTGCTGGGTGAGCTTCTCTCGTACTTCTCTTGGGCTCCAGCCTCTTCCCTTCTTCACTCATGCATCATGCTCTTCCTGGTCAACCCTTCCAGGGCCTCCAGGCTGAAGGGACCCAGGTTAAAGCCTGCCTCTTGGATCCCATAGCGGTCCCTGGCATTCAGCATTTAAGAGCAAACTCAGGGACTTCCCTAGTGGTTCAGTGGTTAAAACTCTGTGCGTCCAATGATGGGGAGGCAGTTCGATTCCTGATCAGGAACTAAGATACCGCATGCCAAGTCCTGCGGCCACAAAGTAAATAAATTAATTTAAATAAAACCAGTTATAAACACAGGTTAAAAAAAAAATGCAAACACATTCATGTCACATCCATCTCATGCAGCTGAGATTGCTACAGACTCAGCTGCTATAAGCAGATTCCCCCTAAACCTCCTGTCTCTTTCACCCCCAGGATTCTGTTGGACACCATATTCTGAGACTTGAGGGGTTCCTGCCAAGTCTCTGATGGGAGGAATATTCCATCAGCGGAACATGAGGGTCAAGGTTCCCATGAAGAGGTCAATACATTGAAGGAAGCTCCATAACAGATAGAGTGGAGGTTCCAGAATGCCTGGTAGAAGAAGGTGGGAGAGGGTGGCTGGGGGCTGAGCAGGGGTGTGGAGGCCGTAAGGAAGGAGACAAGAGAGCTCAGTCCAAGGAGACGTGCCCCTGAAATGGAGACGGTGGTGGGCAGGGTCAAGGGCAGAGTGAGATCTGGGAGGAAGGAGGTGAATGGGATGAACTGACTTCTAGGTTCAGAATGGAACATGGGTGCCAGTCTTCTGTGGCACTGCCACAGTATGCCGCCCCCACCCCCTGCTGCCCGCCAGGGTCTGAGCCCACCTTGTCTTCTTAAAGCTCAACAGGTGGGTGAGTAAGGGGATAAGAAGAAAAAAACCTAGCAAGGGATACAAGCCTATGACAGCATGGCAACCCAGCCCTGTAGGATGCAGATGGAAGGCAGTGGCACGGGAGGCCTCGGGACCCCAACCAGCACCAAAGGAGGGGCAGGAACAAAACCTGGGTGCTTAGTCTCCAGTAATCAGTATCAAAGAAAGATTTCCTTTATGATGGCTTGGACCAAATGATGATGGTGACAGTGACGACTCTGATAGAGATAATAAGAGAAGAACTTCTCTTTTGGCCGCACTTACTAAGTCTTAGTATAGTCTTAAGCTTTAATAACTTCAGAGAGAGAAATGTTATAAATATACAAAAACTCATTTGAAAGTTGGCCTAAATTTCTTTTGCATTTATTCACTTTTGTGAATTTTTAAAAATAAGTCTTTAAATTTCCTTTATTTTTTTTTTCCCTTCCCAGTCCCTCTGGCTGAACACAGCAAATATTGACTGAAATGAAAATTAAAATGAAAAGTGTAGAAATTCACAAAACTAAACACTTCAAGAATGGAAAAACTTCAACTTGCAAATAATGCATTCGGTAGGTTGATAGCATAAATGCTTCTGATGTTATTAAAGCTTAAAATCGCGAAAGCTTTTGGGACGCTTTGTATTTAAAAGCCATCCTCTTAACTAATTCTCCCGACAATCCCCTGAAGGGTAGGTACCGTGATCGCCCCCATTTTAGAGACAAAAAACTGAGGGTCAGTGAGGTTAGAAGACTTGCCTGAGGTTACTCAGGGGGAAATTCCATAACAGAGGCCACTGCCTCTTGTGATCAAAATGAAGCTCCGCCTAAGGAGAGGTTTAAGAAGGATGTCCCCAGCTCAGGCAACGGTCCCTCTCGGGGGACCTGCCACACAAGCTGCCTACATAGCAGGGAATTATTTCAACAGAATGCAAACCAAGGAAAAGCAGACAGTGGGCCTCAGAGATTATCTCAGGAGGAGAGCTCCAGGGTGTAAATGGGATCTGAGCCTCAGGCTGGAGGGGAGGGGACGAGCGGGAGTGTTTGGGGGATGTTGACACTGACTGAGTGTCCCACTCTGATGGGAGGGTGTGGATCAGATAGGGAAGGGCTAAGGGAGGGTAACAGGAAACCCAAAGGAAGACCAGAGCGCTGCAGGGAGTGGAAATGGATGAGAAGTGTGGGGCTTGGTGACATGCATGCCCTGTGTGGCTGCTCAAATATTAATCCACAATACATTTTAATGACAGAGACAGCAGTGAGCGTGGGAAGGAACATGAAGGACTTCGGGTACCCTGAATAATGGGGTTGTCACTCCAGGTTCTTATGGTCTCTTCTTGAGCAGGAGCTTCAGCAAAACCTTTGGCCAACAGTCAAGGTGCCAGATGTCACTTCCAAACGTGAACCAGCAGCTCCCTCACAATCGCATCGTAACAGGCGTCTCCTAAGATGACCACCCCCACAGACCGCATCTCAGATCCCCAAGATACCTGGCCTTTCCTACTGGGCAAGGGTCAGGCTTGGGGTCGGAGAGGCCCATTAAACCCTGCCTAAGGACTTTCCTGGTGGAGACAGGAGACAGCCAGCATGGCCACAGTCAAGGTGGGGAAGAGAGGCCCCACCCACTGGACAGGGCAGCATGCCCCAGCCATCCATCTGCAGCACCTTCGTCCTTCAAGGAGATACAACGGGCTTGGACAACACAAACCCACAGCTGAGGGTCTCTCGGCTCCTCGGCAGCCATGGTGAGATAAGTGAGCCCAGAGGCCAGTGCCCCCGACTCCCCAGGCCCCATCCCTGCGCCCACGGAGCCACCTCTCCAAGGCTCAGCTCAGGTCTTGGAGAGTTAAAGTCCCCAACCTGGGATGCCTGCAGGCCATTCACATTCTGACCTTCCTGCAGGACAAGGTGAAGGGGCCTCACACCTGGGAGGAAAGGGGTGGCATTGCGCTTGGTGAGGACACCCCATGTGGGGGCGTGATGAGGGGAATGGGGGCCTACGTGTGAGTCCCGGCTTCCCCTTTAGCTTCAGTTTCCTCAAGCAGAAGATGGAAGGCATAGTAGTAATACCTGTCTACCTCACAGGATGTTGAGGATCAAAATGCAAAAATGCCTCTGACAAGGCAAATGTTACATAAATGCCATTTGCCTCTTCCCCTCCCTTATGCAACTACAGAAGCATTCTTCCAAACAGACCTCCATATCCCTCTCTTCTCACAAACTGCCAACCTCAGTTTATACATCAGAAAATCCAAGGCAGTAAAGCTGCCTTCCAGACAGGGCTGCTATGGCCAGTTGCTCAGGCTGTGCACTGTACAAATCCAGGGGCATCACATATAAAGGGCACTCCTGGAGCTGAGCAGAGCTGTGACCTTCCATACAAAGGGCTAGAATTTCATTTGTTAGATCAGTTTGGAGAATGCCAAAGACTGCAAAGATTAGCTATCATCACAACAGTTATCCAAAGAAGTTTTATAATCACCCTCTCTCCACTGATCCTCTACTGGCAGAGTCCACATGTTTCTAGTACTTAGACTTCCTAGCTCACTGTACAATCATCAATAACAATGACAAACACACACACACAAATTATATAAACTCTGATTTTAATTACTACCCCCAAGATCCCTCTATCTCATAAACCCAGTGTTTTCCAAACTTGAATGTGTATGTGAATCATTTACAGAACTGTGAAAATGCAGATTCTAACTGGGGGGAGGAGGCTGAGGAGGATGAGAAGGGAGGTGCCGAGATTCTGCATTTCTGACAATCTCCCGGGTCTTTGTTACGGTGAGGCTGATGCTGCCATTTTATGGCCCACACTTTGCAGAATGAATTGTAACTCCCCACCACCAGGCACTGGCATGAGGGATGGACTTTCTTTTCCTCTTGATTTGTTAAGGACTAGCTAGAAATAACAGGTCAGGAAACTGAGGCCCATAGGTCACATCTAGCCTGCACCCTCTCCTGCTAAGTACAGTTTTATCCAAGCCCATGTATTTGCATTTTGCCTGGGGCTGTATTTATTTCTGTGTTTCTGTCCTGTCTAAGGCTGTATTTATTACACAGGCATGTCTATTTATTTTCATGCTCTCCATAGCCCTCTCTGCACAATGGCAGCAGCTTTGGGCTGAATAGTTGTGATGGAGACCATGTGGCCTACAAAGCTGGAACTGTGTATTCTGGTCTTTAAGAAAAAGCTTGCTGAGCCCCAAGAGAGACGACCAAGCCATTAAAGTGAGTCAAACGTGAAGTGAGTGGGTGCCGGGCCAGAGTGAGACAGACAGGGGAGAGGAAGGCTGAAGCGGAAATCCAGCACACTCCATTACGCTGTTTTCAGCCCAGGGCCCGGCCAGCCCGCTTGTTTCAGAGGAGGGTTAGCTCTTGTCAGTCACTCTCCTCAGCACGATACTAGATGGGGTCTCCTCAGGGTTCCCTGCTGGTGGAGAAACCCGATACACCCCGGGAAGCTGTGGCAAGTCCCTCTTGGCCTCCATCACAGAGGCCTCATGGAGTTGGCAGAAGCCAGCTGTAGGCAGGGGACTGGGATTCTGTTTGCTGCGGACCAAGCTGTTCTAGGAAACCCAGCTGCCCCCGGGTGTGTCTAGAGGCATGGCCAGCCACCCCCTCAGAGGGCCAATTCACCCTGACACGAGGCCACCAAGCAAAGGATCCACTGTCGAGAGGCTGGCTGTAAACAACCCCTTGGGGGTGATTCGGCATTTGTTCAGGATACATACTGATGGGGTTATGTAGACTCTCCAAGCTGACTTGCTCTGCTCCCTCGCATGAGTCACAAATTCTCTCAACCAGGCTGCTGAGCAGGTGACTCCAGCATCTGCTGGAATACTTCTGGTGGTGGGGAGCTCACTACCACACATGCACATGTTTGTGTAAATACCTGTGAGGAGGCAGCTCAGTGAGCTGAGCTCACATTTGCTTCCACATGATGCCATCTGCTCTCCAAGAGTTGTGCTGCAGAGCCACAGAGAAAGTCTCAGCTGCGTCACCAGCATCAAACTTCAAACCTCTTCCTGGGGGTGACCTTGGTTGGATATGCTGCTTGACCCCTAGGAGCCTCCATCCCCTCACCTTTGCACTTTTCATTCACTGAGTCATGTCTGACTCTTTGTGATCCAGGGACTGCAGCAAGCCAGGCTTCCCTGTCCTTCACTATCTCCCAAGTTTGCTCAAATTCATGTCCATCAAGTTGGTGATGCCATTCAACCATCTCATCCTCTGTTGTCCCCTTCTCCTCCTGCCCTCAATCCTTCCCAGCATCAGGGTCTTTTCCAATGAGTCAGCTCTTCACATCAGATGGCCAAAGTATTGGAGTTTCACTTTCAGCATCAGTCCTTTCAATGAATATTCGGGGTTGATTTCCTTTAGGATTGACTAGTTTCATCTCCTTGCTATCCAAAGGACTCTCAAGAGTCTTCTCTAGCACCACAGCTTGAAAGCATCAATTCTTTGGTGCTCAGCTTTTTTCATGCTGGGAAGGCCCTAACTGAACACAGAGAATGTTTGTGAGGGTCAGTGTGGCAGTGGTAATCAAGCTGTCTGCAGGATGTCATGTGATGCTCATGCCAACTGTGATGAGTGGAGACCATTAGTCTACAAATAAGGAAACAGGCTCAGAGGGTAAGTGACTCAGCTGGGGAGGGGAGGGACAGGGCAGCTTTCACATCCAAGCACACTGACACACCTGAATGCTCTGTGGGTCTCGTCATCTCTCCAGAAAATAGGGGAGCAATATGGAGAGAAGGAAATCCTCAGGCCTCCCAATTCCAGATCTGAGAATCCAGAACAGGCCCCTGAAGGCTTAAAATACATCAGGTCAATCAAAACCTCTCTTTGTTTAGCAAAAGGAAATGTTTTATCAATTCCTCTGACAGGAAATTTGATTTCCATCCTTATCACCACTTTATCATTTCTTCCCGGCTGCTACCAAGATCACAGCTTCAGAGATGGTTAAATGTTTGTCACATTTAATATGATCATCCCCATTTTTCACATACAGGAAGCTGATGGAGGCTTGTTGGAATTGCTGGGATTAAATCTCGGCTGCTTGTGCAACTGTGTGTGCAGGACTGGTGTGCACGTGGCTGCCTGGATGTCTGTCGTCCAGATGGCACCAGATGGGGTCTTCTGTGATAAGCAGGAGTGAGGCTGGGCAGCTGGAGACAGGGGCCGGTGGGATGCTAAGTCCTCCTCTGCACCCATGTCCCTAATATTCCTGCTTCTATTCAGTTCTTCCCATCGTGCATGCGTGCAAGTTGCTTCAGTCGTGTCCAACTCTTTGCAACCCTATGGACTATAGCCCGCCAGGCTCCCCTGTCCACAGGATTCTCCAGGCCAGAATACTGGAGTGGGTTGCCATGCCCTCCTCCAGGGATCTTCCCAACCCAGGGATCAAACCCACATCTTTTATGCCTCCTGCATTGGCATGTGGGTTATTTACTACTAGCACCACCTGGGAAGCTCTCTTCCTGCCCCCCCCGTCTTTTCGAAGGCTTCCATCTCTCTCACCTGCATTCCTTCAATCCTGTCCTCCAAGCCAGTGTCCGCAGCTCCCTCTGCCAACCTTCCCCCACCTTCCCCCCACACAATCATCAGGGTGGTCCTTCTCAATTGCAGATCCAATCATGTCACATCCCTGCTCTGAATCTGTCAGTAACTTCCCAAGGTAGATCTCAGTCTCCAGGACACCTGCCAACAAGTTCTGCTCTGCGGGACCTCTGCCTGCTCTGGAGCCTGCTCCATGACTGCAGCCTCTGCGGGCTCCTTCCAGTCACCCGCTGGGTCAGGCTCTCACCTCCACACTCTGCCACCTCTGCCTGGAGCCTGCTTTCCAACTCTCCAAGAGGGCAGATTCGAGGCGGCTGCCTCCCTCCACAAACGGCAGCCTCCGTCCTCTCCCCTTGAACCCGAGCAGGCTCCATGGCTGCCTTGTCCAGCGGGGCCCGGGGAAGAAACGCCCTGCTGGCCTGTGCCCCCCATGCCTTAAGGGACTGGCAGCTGCCCCTCCCTCTCTAGGGAGCTCTGCGTGACCTGTAAGACAGTGGTCTGCCTGCCAGAGAGGCCAGTTCTCAACCATCCCCACCGAGGTCCCAGGCATGAGAGCGAAGCCTTCTTGCATCCCCTAGACCAGGCTAGCGTCCAGCTGAAGGCTGTCAAAGGACCTCAGCAGATGCCAGGTGGAGCAGAGGAACCCCTGAATGAGTGCTGTCCAAACTCCCAACTCACAGAACCAGGAGACACAACAAAGTGGGGGCTGTTTTAAGCTTTAAGTTTTGGGAAAGCTATTACAGATAACCCCGTTCTCTCTCTCCCTCCCCTGTGTTGACTAGCAGGCGGCGTGCCTCCTTCTCTCTGGAAGCCGTTTCTGATGACACCAGCCCGTTGTAGGTGCGTCTGCTCTGTATTCCCATGGGCATCCTCACCTCACCCACCTGACTGTGCCCGGCTGCTAACTTCTCTGCCACCACCTTACTAGGTCCCCAGAGACGAGGATCCTGTGTCTGTCTGCCTCAGCATCGTGCCTTCGACAGAGAGCACGGTAGTCGTTACATAAGTATCTCACGGAAGAGTGAATGCACAGGTATATGGAACACTCACGACACCTAAGGGGTTCCCGATTAGGGGTGAGAGGTAAGCTAAGGGCACAACCAAACGCTTAAAACCAGCAAGCAGGGTTCAGTGACTCTCCATCAAGGTTAGGCAGGAACTGAGGCATAAACTATGTCCAGCTGGAGGACACTGGGTAAGTAGATATTCCAATACACGCCCATTAAACTTCTCTAAACATCTTCATCTGTGGTAAGTGATTCCTAACACTTTTTGCTGTCGTTCAGTTGCTGAGTCATGTCCAATTCTTTGCAACCCCATGGACTGCAGCCCACCAGGCTCCTCTGCCTCCACTTTCTCCTGGAGTTTGCTCAAATTCATGTCCATTGAATCGGTGATGCCATCCAATCATCATCTGCCCCCTGCTTTCGCCTTCAGTCTTTCCCAAGATAAGACAGATAACAACTCCCTCCCACCAACAGCCATTGCAGACACCTACACTCACCTGAACACTGGCCTAGTTTGTCCATTCATTCCTTCACGCATTCATTCATTCAAGAAGCATCTATCAAGCATCTCCTGCGTACCAGATGCATTGCCAGTTGCTGGAGATTCAAAGCCAAAATCACGAAGTCACCAGAGCCATGAGGGCCAGACCTGGAGCACCTCAAACAAACTTGGTGCTGATCAGGGAAGGCTGCTCGAGACCTCGGATGGGTTCTTGAGAAAGGGTGAGTGGCACTGAGGGGAGCTGGGTGGGAAGGAGGAGTCCCAGGTATAGAATTCCCTGCATCCCTTGCTTCTGAGTCATCAAGAAAGACTGCCCATGGCTGATAATCATGAAATTAAGAGCAGCTGGGAACTGGGGCTAGAAACGGGAGGTATACTTGTAGTGGGGCAGGAGAAGATGCTTCTCAGAAGAGAGAAATGAAACAGGCAAAGTCCAAGGCCTCCAGTGATGGAGAAAGGCTGAGACTTGTTAAAGAGGGGGAAAAAAATGAAAAGCTTGAGGCAAAAGGCAGAGTTAAAGCTTAATTAAGAAAGTAGGCATTTCAGGTTCACACACATAAGCAAACAGAATCCCCCGGCCCCTCCTGATCATCACCGAGTAATTGCTTTAAAGCGGTGGTTTGTCCTGCTTGAACGGCCCTTAAACACAAGTTGATGAAAGTCATGGACATATGAGTAAGTGAAGAAGGCGCTCCTTGACACCTTGGTTCCTAGCTTGACTGGCCACGTGTGACCTGGGGAAGGTCACCGCTCACCCATGGGGCCTCTGTTTCCCTCCCCTCCAGCAACACACCAGGGCATGGCGGGGACGGAATCAAATGGATCCTGCATCTCCTCTCGTCCTGGAGCTGTGTGACCTACTTTGATGTTTAACACAAACTCACTTTGAGTCCAGTCCTCTGGGGTCCGCATCTCACCTCCATCACTTATGACCTGTGTGACCTTGGGCACAGCGGGTTAGCACTTGGAACTTTGCTTTTCTCACCTTGAGACTGGAGTTTTTAATGCCAGCCCCCTACTTCTGTGAGAATTAGGCAGAGCGAGTCCAAAGCATCAGTTCCTGGGGAAGTTAATCTTCTTTCTCCCCAGGAGAGCTGCTGCTGTCTCCCGCAGGGCACTGCCCCAGCCAGTCAGCATCAGCAACTCCACAAGGTACCCTCACGGAAAGGATGCAGGCGGCAGATTCAGCGGCGATGTGCGCTGATGCTTGCTGGTACTTGCTGTCCCGCTGTGTGAAACAGCGCTCCTACTCCCCAGATTCCTCAATGGCTTAATACTCCCTCCTTCCTCTCCAGGCCAGAGTCTGGGAGCCCCTTCCTCGTGGGTGCTGCCTCAGAGCCCCAGCTTCAGGGCTGAATCTCTTGCTACCATCAGACCCTTCAGGAAGCATCACAATTACCTTCCTCTCCATCTTCCGAGGCACTCCCTCTGCTCCCAGGACCAGAAGCTCTCGGAGAGTAGAGACCACATGAGTTTCCTTCTGACTTTCCCAGACATTGCCTGGCACTTTGCAGCAACCCCATGACTGTTATCTAAGTCAACTTTTTGACTCATTCCAACCCCACAGCTACACAGCCACTAGCTAACTGTGTCATCTTTGGGAATACATATCTTTCTAGTCTCACCTGTGAAATGAGCTCAAGAGTAACTACTACTCACCAGAAAACACCATCAATGACTGGACACCTGTTTTCTTATATACCACTAAGAAAACAAACAAACAAAAAAAGGATACTTCCGCAAACCTTTGACTCAATGTTTTTAATCTCTTGGAATTTCATTTTATATTTAAAATTATTTTAAAATCTCTTTGAGATTTAATCCATATAGATTTTATCTCACGTCACTCTTGCATGCGTGTGTGCTAAGACGCTTCAGTTGTGTATGACTCTCTGCGACCCACTGGACTATAGCCCATCAGGCTCCTCTATCCATGGGATTCACCAGACAAGAATACTGGAATGGGTTGCCAGGCCCTCCTCCAGGGGATCTTCTCAACCTAGGAATCCAACCCACATCTCTTAAGTCACCTGCATTGGCAGCCGGGTTCTTTACCACTAGCCCCAACTGGGAAGCCCATGTCACTCTCTGGCATGAATAAAAAGGAAATTTTTAAATAAAAATAAACTATAAATTCAAATGTGTTGAAGTATTCCTCGATGTTCTTAATAGTCAGAGTTACTCTGCCATCCAAAAATCATCAGGTAACTTTCCAAACAACACGCACCCCCACCCGCCCCGTATCATTAAAGTTATTGGTGATACAGCATTTCTTACAGGAATCCTTAAAAGAAACCAATAGTCATGTTTGCTGTGTTGAATGTGGCTCTTCAGTGATGCAGAGCTGGTCTGCTATTGATGTCTGCTCCCCAAATATGGCTAAAGAGTGCTTATTTGCCAATAAGCACTGCCTGCCTTTCTCCACAATCATTTGATTCCTGGGATCTGAAAGAAGCTTCTACAATTTTCTTCCAAGCTGCTGACACCCATTCTGTCAGTTTTGATGCTCGTACAAGCACAGACCATGACAAGTACACCACAATGTTACATGACCAACGGCAATTACAAGATGACATCAGTGATAAGGCATGGCCCAATTTCCAGATACTAATGAATGAAAACATATGCTTCTTGATATTGATGAATTACAGCAGCTCTTGGGAGTTGTCCTTAGAATGAAAGCATGACTTTTTGAAAAGCTTCTAGCATAGAGTCTCGTACAGGGTGGGAGCTAACATCGTGTATCTTTCTTTTTTTCCAGTCTGGAGATGTTACCTCTGATAGTAAGTCTCCTGACTATGATAAGTGGTTGATGGAAAGGAGAGAAAATTTCAACACACAGAATGAAGATCTGATGGGAAATAGGGAAAAGATGAGAAGCAATATAGAGCACGGGGTTTCTAAACCTACATCCACAGTGACTACATAATTTGTCATCCAAACCAGGATACATTTGAGCTTTAAAAATGGTCACTCTCAAATAATTTCAATTGGGGGGCGGGTGGGGGGGACTTCCCTGGTAGTCCAACGGCTAAGACTCCACATTCCCAATGCAGGGGGCCCGGGTTGGATCCCTGGTCAGGGAATTCGATCCCACATGCCACAGCTAAGACCCGGCACAGCCAAATAAATAAAAACAAATATTAAAAAATAATTTGACTGGGTTTATAGTAAAAAACTGAGACTGACTCAGAAGATCCTGGGTATATATGTGTGTGCTCAGTTTTGTCTGACTTTTTGTGACCCCATGGAATGTGTCTGCTAGGTTCCTCAATCCATAGAATTTCCCAGGAAGAATACTATAGTGAGTGGTCATTTCTTACTCCAGGGGATCTTTCTGACCCAGGGATCAAACCCGTGTCTACTATATCTCTTGAATTGGCAAGCGAATTTGTTACCACTGAGCCACCTGGGAAGACCCCTTGGGTGTATGACCATCATATGAAGACTTCCTCATATCTGATTTTCCATCCAGAAAGTCAGGATGAAATCAGATGCAAAATTCACTCTGCTTGTACTTGGAGTGCCTTTGTCCAAAACGAGAGAGGCCATGAGATAACTGAGGGGCATGCAGGTACCTCTGGCTCCCATCCCAAGAAGGCTGAACAATAAATTCCAAAACTGGTTAAAACCCGAAGCTGCTGTGTTGTGGGAGATGCCCCCCTTCCCAGCTGTTATTTATGGTGCAGAGAAAAAGGAACCACATGGATGATGGATCTGCTTTTATCGGATAAAAATGGGAGGAACAGTGAAAGATCATGGTGAGATATTGTGCAGAACTTCAGGAGGACACTTTAAAAACGTGTATTAGAGAAAATGAATTTTTCACTGGCTAAAATGTATCCATTTACAGTCAGGGCATCCATATATTTATGAGTGTTTTAAGCTCTAAAAATAGTAACTCAGGACGGAATAACAAACAGTCTCTTAATAGCCCTAATTTATCAGACTCAGCAGTTTAAGAAAAATAAATAAAGAGAAATAGGAATGTGAGAAAGGGAAAGCAGAAAGTAGGAATCTGAAATACTGCAAATGGTGCCACCCAAAAGCTTACTCCACATCTGTCTTCTTAAGAAAATCAATCTTTGAGATTAGCTCAGAGAAAGTCAAGAGTGGCCTTAAAAGCAGCCAGGTTGGTGCTGATAAGGGTGATGCAAGGTGTGGATTGAGGAAGGTGGCTTGGTCATGTTGCTCCACCTCTCGTTTATGAATGAAGACCTCTGCCTTGATGTCTTTGAATGTATTTCTTTAAGGGCTCCAATTCTCAGTCTCCTAATTGTTTTCTTCATTCTCTTGTCTCTTTCCTCATCGGGTCTTTCCTGTGGACTGCGAGCAATCTGTTTATTTATTATTTATTTTTTATGGCTGCACTGGGTCTTGGGGCTGCCCACAGACTTTCTCTAGTTGTGGCAAGTGGGGTCTACTCTTTGTTGAGGTGCACAGGTTTCTCATTGTGGTGGCTTCTCTTGCTGCGGAGCATAGGCTCTAGGGTGTGGGGGTTCAGGAGTTGTGACACGTGGGCTCAGTAGCTGTGGCACACAGGCTGAGTTGCCCCCATGGCCTGTGGGATCTTCTTGGACCAGGGATCAAACCCGTGTCCCTCTGCACTGTCTGGCAGATTCCCATCCACTGCCCCAGCAGGGAAGTCGTCCTGCAGTCCCCAGTAGGGACTGCAATCAATGTATATCTGCAACATAACTTTGATGATCACCTCCCTTTGGGATGCCAGGGAGACACACAATGGAAAGTACACAGAAGCTGGAGACGACAGACCTGGGTTCAAATCTTGTTTCTGATTTTGTGCTATGTGACCTGGGGCAAATTACTGGAACTCTCTGAGTCTTGGTTTACCTCTCCATGAAATAAGATTAACACAAAACCATAAATCCCTTCTTTACATAATTTTCTTTCCTTACTAGAAATGTGTTCTTCATCCTGAGCCAGGATCTTACCCACTATAAGTTCTCTCATCAATTAAAAACATGCCTCACAGTGTTTACCTCGTTATGATTTCAACCTAAGGGAAACATTATTTGCAACATAAATATTAGCCCCCTTAATATACAAAGATTCCTAAGATATTAATAAGAAAAGCATACCTAAAGCAAAATAATGATCATTGTAATAAGAATCATAGGAAAGGACATGAGCAGGAAATTAGCAAAAGAAGAAATAAATATGACCAACCAAAAGTGAATATTTAAAAAGAGAAAATCATCCAAACTGGTAATTAAAGAAACAAAAATTAAAACAATGCCTGTGAACTTTTAAAAGTTCAAAAAGAGTAATAGTAAGTGCAGAAAATTATTGCTCATGGTGCTATAAAATTGGTAAAACTTTTCTAGATGGCAATTTTGAACATCCACCCAAAGTCTTAAATATCTGGAAACACTCTGACTCTAAAATTTCATTCAAGAAATTTATCTCAAGGACAGTGTTTTGGTTTTTTTTTTAAGCTCCCAAAAATTTATGTATAATGATGTTTATCATGTTACTTAAATTATAGAAAATACGAAAACGTTCTAAACACCCAACAACAAAAGAAGGATAATGTAAAGTAAGATAAAATGAAACTCACTGCAGACATTTAAAAGTATGCTTTTGAGAAAATGTAATAACAGGCAAATGGGCATAAAACAATACTAGATGCAAATACGCAGTGGTCATCTCAGGACGGTGGGATTATGAGTGACTGTTCTCTTTGCATATCTCAGGATTTTGAAATTTTCATTCTAAATGGAGGAAGGAGGAAAGAATAGAAGTGGGCAGTTGGAAAGCACAGACACCGGCAAGAGACAGGTCTGTTTGCACCATGTTCTCTGAGGGGTGGTAATGCAAATAATAGAGCTAGTCAGGAGAGAGGCGGTGGCCTCGGGCGATGCACTTGCTGCCGGCGCACCGCATGAGATTCTGCTCCTCCGTTTACCTCGCTGCACTGCGGTTTCCTCCTTGTCAGGTGAGGGCAAAAGCACCAAGCCCAGTTTACTCATTGGGTTGCTGTGATGATATAAGAGGGGTGCCATGTGTGAAAGCACTCACAAAACAGCAAAGTGCTCTACAAGTCCTGGTAAGTGCAATTACCGCCTTCGTTAGTGTGATCATTCTCTCCTGCTCCATTATCCTTTGCTGGAGAGCTGCTTGTCAGGCTGTGAAGTGCACTTGCTGTTTCCACATTTGCAGAGTGAAGTGCATGGGCTGCCCAGACCTGTTTCAACAGATATGCATCACCAAGCAGGCACCAGAGAGAGACCCCAGTAACTACGGACAGGAGTACATGTGGACCTAAGAGAATGGGCATTGAGCGACCAGGGATGAAGTTAAACTTGTCAGTTGTAAACTGTGTAGACTCAGACAGTTCCTTCCATCTGCCGGAGTGCCATTCATTCATCTGTGAAACGGCGGTGGTGGTAACACTGGTCCTAATCCCATCACATGATCGTTTGGGAGGATGCATCCACAGCATGTATGTGATTCTCGATGACCACCAGCCCGTGTGGATGGACCCCACATGGAGAGTGCTGTGTAGTCTTGGCCACTGCATATGAAAGACAGGTCCTACAGGATGTGGTTCCTCTGGGAGTGAGTTAAGAAGCAGTATGTGAAAAACAGGCTGCGTGAGCATGTTTTGCAGACTCATTGGATTTTAAACAATAGCAAGTATTATTACCACAAAACAAGTATTTATAAAACTTCTCAAAGGCTTCAATATGATGCTCTTGTATATGTGAATCTCCAAGAACGGGTTCAATTTCCCAAAGACCCTGGACCACAGAACCCTCTTTTTATGGAGCATCTGCCTCATGTTCCTTGGCACAAATGTGGTAAATGCTGACCTGAAACAAAACTAACTGTAAGGACCCCAGCTGGGTTGTAAACTCGCTTCTCTGATGCCTCGCTCTCCTGATCCCTATGATCCTGAACCAAAAACGAGCATGTAGTCTCCTTGAAAGGAGATATCACTCTTACACATTTAGGCATGTTAATGCTAACATGTCTCACCCACTCACCCATCACTTCCCTATTAATTATTTGCTTTTTTCAAATTAATCCATCTATCTACCCATCCATCATTCTGTCCATCCATATGCTGATTCCTGTTTAACAGATTGAAAGACCAAGGATGAAGGAGATGAAGTAATTTGCTTCAGGATAAGTAGAGCTTAGATTCAAGCCTAGACGTATCTGATTCCAGGGTCTGCTGTCTTTGTATCACAGTCTTGTATCACAGTCTTCCACCTCCCAACCACCACCCCCTGGCCCCGGACCCCAGAGAGTCAGGAAGGCAAATATTAATACAGAAGTAGGAGAGAAGCAGGAAGCCACATCCAGACTGAAGCCAGGAGCAGCTGTAGGCCTTGGAGTGGTAGGGGTCCAGCGAGGGGAGGGGAGACTGAGGCCCCCTCCATCCTGTGAATGGGCTCATCATGGTAGACTGGGGCTCCCACTGGGCTCAATTCTCAATGAGCTGGGATGATTAATACCTGTTTGTCAGGAGGCTCTGAGAACTCGGAGAGCTCGTGTGTATGGAGGCCCTGGTGAAGCTCTTGTCTGAGAACTTGTGAATGGAACAATGCCCTCTTTCATCCCGAGTCTGTATGGTTTGGTCACATACCAGTTTCCACTGGGGGGGGTCACCATTTACTGGATGCCCACCATAGTCAAGGGCATTTTATGGACAAAAACCAGGTTCCTTCTCTAAAAGAGACCACAGTCTATTTGACCTCATTCATGTCTCTGCTTTCCTTGGCAGGGAGGACTTGAGGTATCAAGAAACTTCTTTACAAACTCTGTAAAATCAGTTGAAAAATCCAAGGCTTGCCTGTATCTGATGAAGAGATGGTCAGAGAGAAAGTTCACGAACTCTGAGAATACCAAGTTCGAAGAAATTATACCACTACTATTATTAATAATAGTAATAACAGCAGAAGCAGCAACCTTGACCAAAGTCACAGTATATGATGTTTCTTAATGTTATCTTTCCACATATCTGATTTTTGTTAACTGATACCAAGTAAGTAGCATTTCTGATCCCCGAAAGACTCTTTGTTTTCCTTTTCTCCTTTTGTTCATTAAAAGCAAAAGAAGAAGAAAGTGTTTCTTGTTAAAGATGGTCCCGTGCTGCAAAGGGCACTGGATATAAGGCATGTGTTTTAGTCGAGGACACGGGAGCAGAAAAGCTTGACTAATTATGTTCCTAATTACTTGAAGCATCTTCCATTTGACAATATAATTATGCCAGAGTGAGATGTCTCAATTACTGAGGGAAAGGAAAGAAACCCCCTCCCCACCACCTTTCCCCTTGCAGTTATTTGAAAGTGAAAGTCGCTCAGTGGTGTCCGACTCTTTGCGACCTCATGGCCTATACAATCCATGGAATTCTCCAGGCCAGAATACTGGAGTGGGTAGCCTTTCCCTTCTCTGGGGGATCTTCCCAACCCAGGGATTGAACCCAGTTATTTATTTAGGCTGGATTAAAAAAAAACAAAAAACGTTTTCTCAACTCAGAGGTTATTTACCAAAACATGAAGCCCTACCCCCCTCTCTTAAGCCATGACAGTCCATGTTAGTTTTCCTTCCAGCAGCAGGCAATTCCAAAATAAACGAGGTCCGCTCAAAGGAAATAGACCTTTCAGGGACCATCCATCCACTCTGTTGTCCTCAGTTAAGGTTCAGTTCTTAGCAGGGTACGACCTCCCACAGTATCTTTAAGAATGTTCCAGAAAGACCAAAAATGTGACGGCATATAATAGTTCTTACTTGGAGTCAGGTTCTAAATACACCAGATTTGAGGTGGACATCAATTCTGAGATGCCTCTGGTTGAAAAGGTTTGGTAGTTGCAGGCCAGATACCCGGCCAAAGAGATCAGCCAAACAGAGCGAGGAGCAGACATTAATGAAATCCTTGTGTCCAGGGACTAACAAAGTGTATGGTGAAACGGACCTGATTCCTCCCTCATCCTCTGGGAACCACAGTTTCCTACATGATGAACTGGCGGGCTTGGGTGGATTTGTGCGATCCACAGACCAGCTGCGTCAGCATCGCCCAGGGGCTTGTTAGAACTGCAGATTCTCAGGCCTCTCTCCAGACTTCCTGCACTGCAGAAACATCTCCCAGGTACTCTATGTCCACACTGAGGTTTCAAAGGCTCTAGAATAGCCTACAATTGTGACATACTTCCTTTCACCCTTTCTCAAAAGACAATCTCAAATTAACACATTCCCCCAGGCCCTACTTTTCATGTATCTCTAAAAAGACTGACAGACCAAGTCACCAGCAGGTGCAGAAAACACTTTTAATATCCGATTGATTGGCACCACCTACCTGGGGTGCTGTTTGGATAAAGGATAATTAGGCAGCATCAAAACCCCATGGGGAAAGAACTCTGTGATCAATTAGTGATGTCTGCCATAGGCACAGGCTAGGGATGACAGATATGCTCAATTAGATCTTAGAGGGTTTACTTCTTTTTTATATTTTGACTTTTTTAAAAAAGTAACTTATTTATTTTAATTGGAGGCTAATTACTTTACAATATTGTGATGGTTTTTGCCATGCATCAACATCAATCAGCCATGGGTGTAGGTGTGTCCCCTCATCCTGAAACCCCTCCCACCTCCCTCCCCACCCCAGTTACTTCTTAAAAGAGAGCTTCAAGGAATGGGTGGGTTATGGGCGAAGACCCTGGGAATTAAATTAAGACCTGGATTCCTGGACTGCATGCTTGGTTTCTGACCTCAGATGAAGGTGCTGAACTCAGATCACAAAAGGACCTTTCTACCCTGAGGTGCTTTAATCCCATGATCTCTGACCACATGCAAATACAGTCATCACATCTGCTCATGCTCTCATGAAGGCAGCTTCCCTTAAGCCAGAACCCTTGCCTTAAATAATAGTCTGGCGGTGCTTGCGGGGGTGGGAAGGAGGCAGGGGGAAGTTTGAGGGAGGTAGAGAGGGGAAGCAGCCAAGCCTGCTAGCCTCAAGCAGAGCCCCGCCCTCCACCTCTGCTGCTGCTGCTAGACATCTGTTTCCAATGAAGCTAAGGAAATTCCTGACCCCACTCCTGCATGCTCTCCTTCCTGCCCTGCTCCCCGCCTCCATGATGGCCTCTCCCTTCCGTGGGCTCTGAGCTCAGCCAAAATGCTCAGGGACCAGGAAGTAGAACAAGACCTGGTGCCCTGACTCCCCTGGCCATGGCAAGCTGCCAGCTTTGATTCCCATAGGCTGCCTAAAGGTGCCTAGGAGGAAAATCCACCTCCACGAGGTGTCTAGTGGTGCTAGTGGTAACGAATCTGCCTGCCGGTGCAGGAGATGTAAGAGACACAGGTTTGAGCCCTGGGTCGGGAAGATCCCCTGGAGGAGCAAATGGTAACCCACTCCAGTATTCTTGCCTGGAGAATTCCATGGACAGAGGAGCCTAGCAGGCTACAGTCCATGGAGTTGCAAAGAGTCGGACACAACTAAAGCAACCCAGCACACACACAGGTGTCTAAAGCCTGCTGGAGTGGGTCTAGACCTCTCGACATGGCTGTGTATTAGGAGAGCTCTAAACTGAACCCTCAGTGATGTGGCTCTTCTATGTGTATCCAGAAACTATCTGTTAGTACCCAAGGATGCAAAACAGAAGCCGAAAGTACACCCAGCAAGTCCTAAGTGAAAAGCGGTGCTTCTCAACCAGAGGAGAGTTTACCCCACTGGGGGCATTTAATAGTCTCAGGAGACATCTGCGGTGGTCATAAATGGAGGGGACAGAGTTACTGGCTAGGGATGCTACTAAACATCTGATCGTGCACAGGAAGCCCCGCATAACAGGTAATTCTCCAGACCAAGATGTCAATACATTGACCCATTTCTTTCCTAGGTTTCTAAATGGGAAGACTGCAGGCCACACAGAAATTCAGGCCTGCTCCAGAAAGCTGGATAAGCCAGGTGCTCTGAGCCCCTTATTTCCCCAGCTGCACAGTCAGGAAAGATGGAGGAAGAAAACTGGTCCTGAGGATGGCCCTCCACCCAGGCTTGTAGCAAGAGCGGAAAAGAAGGAATGAAACATGGGGATGAGGACTTTTAAGATACGGTCACCATGCCCAACAGTGGCTCTCCTGGATCACTTAGGTTAACAGCACCTTCCTGCTTACTGGTAATTACAAAGGGGAGTAGAAAGAGAGGAAATGTATGGAGGGAGGGAGCTAAGGAGATTACATCCTCCCTGTATTTACTATGAAACACAAAGAAATCCAAACAGAAGGTGATTTGTTTTTTTAATTCCTTATAGAGGAACTAACCTTTTTGTTTTTCTTCCTTCTTTAGAATGTGGCTCCTAGGACACTGTTTTGAGACGTGTCCAAGTATATTACTGGCTGGTCTCAGGGAATAAATACCATCATCATTCAGTTCAGTTCAGTCACTCAGTCATGTCCCACTCTTTGCGACCCCATGAATCGCAGCACACCGGGCCTCCCTGTCCATCACCAACTCCCAGAGTCTATTCAAACTCATATCCATAGAGTCGGTGATGCCATCCAGCCATCTCATCCTCTGTCGTCCACTTCTCCTCCTTCCCCCAATCCCTCCCAGCATCAGGGTCTTTTCCAATGAGTCAACTCTTCGCATCAGGTTGCCAAAGTATTGGAGTTTCAATACTTTAGCATCAGTCCGTCCAATGAACACCCAGGACTGATCTCCTTTAGAATGGACTGGTTGGATCTCCTTGTAGTCCAAGGGACTCTCAAGAGTCTTCTCCAACACCACAGTTCAAAAGCATCAATTTTTCGGTGCTCAGCTTTCTTCACAGTCCAACTCTCACATCCATACATGACCGCTGGAAAAACCATAGCCTTGACTAGACGGACCTTTGTTGGCAAAGTAATGTCTCTGCTTTTCAATATGCTATCTATGTTGCTCATAACTTTCCTTCCAAGGAGTAAGCGTCTTTTAATTTCATGGCTAAAATCACTGTCTGCAGTGATTTTGGAGCCCAAAAAAATAAAGTCTGACACTGTTTCCACTGTTTCCCCATCTATTTCCCATAAAGTGATAGGACCAGATGCCATGATCTTCGTTTTCTGAATGTTAAGCTTTAAGCCAACTTTTTCACTCTCCACTTTCACTTTCATCAAGAGGCTTTTGAGTTCCTCTTCACTTTCTGCCATAAGGATGGTGTCATCTGCATATCTGAAGTTATTGATATTTCTCCTGGCAATCTTGACTCCAGCTTGTGCTTCTTCCAGCCCAGCGTTTTCTC
>NW_011494869.1:8519581-8564149 GCF_000754665.1 Bison bison bison | reverse complement strand
ATTTGGAACCAGTCTGTTGTTCCATGTCCAGTTCTAACTGTTGCTTCCTGACCTGCATATAGGTTTCTCGAGAGGCAAGTCAGGTGGTCTGGTATTCCCATCTCTTTCAGAATTTTCCACAGTTTATTGTGATCCATCATCATTAGGTGCCTCTAATTCATAACCTCCCTCATGAATCAGACAAGTGGAGGGCTGGCCCTCACCCATCATCCTGATTTGAAGTCTGAAGTTGTGGTTCAGAGCAACTGCTTTCCCATCTTGTTTCCAAGTTTTTCTAATCACCCACCTGTTGAGACATCAGTTCCTTCAGAAGTAGATGAAGCAGTTGGAATCACTGACATGACCCTCCGTTCCCTGATCTCCGTCTGGTTAAGATTGTCCATCATCAGTGTCCAACCCAACCAACTACCCTATGTCATCCAAGGAGACCCTTTTACCACAACCACCCCAACTCTTACATACACAGACGTGTCTGTAGTGTCCATTTCCAAATGGTCCAAAGTGATATTAAAGGGGTGGGGGTTCATTCTGGAGTGACTTTATGAAGGCTGTAGTCTCAAAATCTCTGATGGCTCTGCCAACTGGTCCTCACCATTGTTATTCTGCCAGCACACCCAGAAGCCAGTCCCATTTTTAAAAAATCAGCATATTTTCTGATGTTAAAAGCAATCCACATACATTGTAGAATACATATACAAAAGAAAGTAAATGTCACCTGAAATAACCCCAGCAAGAAGTGACCACTTCTAAGTAGGAGTGCATATCCTTCCAGATTTTTTCAAGTATGTTTACCTACATCTATATCTATCATTATATGGCATACACAGATACACATAAATATTTGAATGTAGTCTCCTTGCCTAAAAAAGTTTATCACCTTCTGTTTCATCAAACTGTATGTCATGTTTCTTCCCCTGCCATTAAGTACTTTTCAATGTCATCACCGCATTGCATTCCACTATCTCTATTTACCCTAATTCAGTGAACTGATACTCTATAAGTATAATTTATCCCCTAATGTAAATAACACTGTAATAAACACACTTACAATAACTTTGAGTGTATCTATAGCTTCCTAGGGTAAATTCCTTACAGAGAAACTACTGGTCCATATACCATTTTTTATGACTTTTGAGGTATACCTTCAAATTGACAGATCAAACTTTTGAAAATCAGGTATATAAATCCCCATATTGGAAAAATTAGTGATGTGACTCTTCTGGCCAATGTTTGGGAAGTTAAGAACTAATTCTAGTCCTAAAATCCTTACAGCTCACTCCTCATTGGTTCTATACCTGCAATTCAGTAATTGACCGTGAGTGGCCACTCTTTGACTTTGAAGGATGAAGGCAAGACTTACAGGAGTCACAGAGGTATCCAGTACTGTACACCCACCAATAATACAGTGAATACCATTCACAACTCTATTTCTCCCATCAAAAACAGAGATCCCCAAGGGAAGGGACCACATAGCTTTAACCTCAGAAAACCTAAAGATAAGCAAAGTGTCTGCCACAAAGTACACATTTATTTATGGGTTATAAGTTGCCTTCAAAATCCTCAATAAAATAAACAAAAGCCACAATAAAGTTTATATAGTAAGGGTACCACTAAGGCCCCAGTGAATTTTACTTAACAAATAAGGTGATGACATCTCCAGTGTGAGTCTTAGTGCCAGTTCAGGAATAAGTGCTTTTTTTCCATTCTTACAGAGAAATGAATATATTTAAATGAAGATATTTCTTAGAAGAGGATGCTAATTTTAAATATGGAAAAAAAATAAGAAAATAAAAAAGAAGGTGGTTTCTGGTATTTAAGGGTAACCAGCCAAAGGATGACATTTCTTTCTTGGTTTTCGGTGCATATTCCTGGGAATAGATTAGGCTACAAATGGAAATAAGAGTGTGCATCATCCCAGGTCCTAGAAAACAGACGGTGAGAGGCAAGTTGGTTCCTTTCAAAAACAGAGTCTGACTTTGAACTGCTCGATGGTGGATGAACCAAACTTCCCTGCAGTATCTGGCTAAGACTTCTGTCTACACTGGCAGTGCCAAGGACATTTAAATGTGTGATATTTGATTTGCTGGGTGCAAAGCTCAGATGGGGCCTAGGAAATCCATCTGTACTCTCATAGCTTTTCAAAGGGAAACAAGGTTATTAACATTTCTGTATGCTTAATAATCATGGATCAGGCACTACTAGTGTAAGAACTCATCCAGTCAACAGGATGGATCCCGTGATAAGCTCTCAGAATAGTAGAAAGGATGGTGAGTTTTAGGATCATACTTGTTAAGATGGAGAAACCAAGCCCCACAAAAGGAAACTGACTCATCCAAGATCATGTAGCTAGGTAGAACCCTAGCTTAAGCCACAAATGAACAAAAATTCCTATTCTATCAACTTGCAGACCAACTGTTTTGGTATTTTTGACTCCTTAAAATCTGGTGATAAATTGAAGCATCCGTACCTGACTAAGCATCTTTCTCTACAGGATCTCTACATGACAAGGGGCCTGAAAAGACACTGATGTTCGAGAGCTGGTGGACAGTCATAATGGCAACGGATACTTTCTGGGTCAAGGATACAAGGAATTACAACTTTAGATAGGATTCTGACTAAAGATATCTCCAGACCTCCTCTCCTCCAGCCCTGGGGTAATACCCTTCTGTCTGTCTGTCTGCTCAGTCGTGTCTGACTCTTTGCGACCCCGTGGACTGTAGCCCACCACGCTCCTCTGTCCATGGAATTTCCCAGGCAAGAATACTGGAGTGGGTTGCCATTTCCTCCTCCAAAGGATCTTCCCAACACAGGGATTGAACACATGCCTCTTGCATCTCCTGCATTGGCAGGTGGATTCTTTACCTCTGAGCTACCCGGGAAGCCCATACCCTTACTTAGACCTTCACGTATTTTACACGTATGACTCCAACAGACAGCTGTCTCAGTCGAACAGAAAAACAGAAACCACCCTAAGTACTTAAATGAAAGGAAGTGAAGACAGGAATTTGGTTACACCAATGTTGAAAGAGCTGAGAACTCAAATATGTGAGGTTAAAGCAGTGCATCTGAGAAGCTGCTGCCTTCTTAGATTTCAGGAGCAGGGGAGTGAGGGGACATTACTGGAATTCAGGGTCTGGAATCATTTGGGGAAAGCTGAAACCATGGAAGACCTGTTTAGCAAAGACATAGGGTGAGGGAGGAAGTAAGAGGGAGAAATAAAGAAAAGAAGAAAGAATATCCTGGCTTCTTTCTAAAGCTGGAAAGCAGAGACAAGGAGAAAGATAAGGGATGAAGTCGAAGTCTAAGTGCCAACAGCTCCAAACCTAAATTTTGATCCAACTCCTAAATGCTGTCATTGCCTTCCACCTCTCCCTTGTAGAATCTGTCCTGAGTGATGTAACACACAAATATGATACTGTCACCCCCTTGTTTTACATTCTTCTTTGGCTTCCACTGCATTTGGAGAAATGACCCTTACCTCTGGCATAACATATAAGGTTCCTCTCCATCTGGATGATTGGGAGGCAGACCAAAGCTAATAAAGTTTTTTTTTTTTACTCTAAAAGGCTAGTCTGTCAAGCTTCAGGAAGGAGGTGGCCTGCTGTGAGCTGCATCAGGCCAGCAAGTGAGGACAAAGGGTGTGAGCAGAGGTCCTTCCAGATGGTGAAGGGTGATCCTGGGTGGAGAGGCAGCACACACAAGGTGGGGCTCCGGGAAGACTAATGCTGGGCTTCAAACTACTGTCCCCCTGCTTCCAAAGCCCATCCATGAGAAAAGGGATGGGCTGGGTCTTTGTAAAAGAAAATTCTCTCTTCCCCCCAGGTGAATCGCCCATGTGAATGGATCAAGAATGTGGGAGACATTCCAGGCATGTGACAGATAATAGTTTGAAGATAAAGATCAAAGTACAACTTAGGCCCAAGAACTAGGCTTTGTGAGGAGCACAGACTTCACTCAGCGGGGCAGGCGATGGAAGCCCAGCTGTGGGCTGCAAAGCCCACCCTCAGCCCACAGTGTGGCACAGCCTGGAGGAGAGGGGGCTGGAAGGGGAACCTCCTGTGGGGTTGGATGCTGCCCCTGACTAGTGGATGGAGGGGGGCCCTTTGCAGCCTTAACTCCAGCCCACACCCCCCTACACTAAGAGCTGTATCTTGTGTTCCTCTCAGGCAGAGAAGTCAATAAACTCATTTTCTCACTGAAAGAGTGTGTCTTCAGAAAGGCCCTGGGGAATTTGTCTACAGAGTTTAATTTCTGTTGAAGGATCATTGTTGTCTTTAGTCACTCAGTCATGTCCAGCTCTTTGTGACCCCATGGACTATAGCCCACCAGGTTCCTCTGTCCATGGGGATTCTCCAAGCAAGAACACTGGAGTGGGTTGCCAAGCCCCACTTCAGGGGATATTCCCTACCCAGGGATCAAACCCAGGTCTCCTACATGGCAGGAGGATTCTTTACCATCTGAGCCACCAGGGAAGCCCTCGATCCTGAGTGGGCAAACATAGGGAAGGGTGGTGGTGGGTGGGGGCGATCATGAGGAGGACCCAAAGGAGCTGACATCTGTTTTCTGAGAACTTGACTTCACCAGGACTTCTAGGTGTTTGATCTCATCCAATGTTGGCCACAGCCTTGTGACAGGAGAGATGTGAGAGCAGGTATAGAACCTGGAAGGGGTCACGGAGATCCTCTGATCTCTAACACAACAGAGAATTCTCAAGTGACTGGGTGCTGGGCATCCATCCGGGTGCTGGGGACCAAGCAATGGATGTGACATCATCTGTTTTCCCAAAGACCTTTCAGTCTTGTGTTGGACTGAAACACACTGATAGGTCTTTAGAGCCCTTTTCATGCATTAACCTCCCCTCACGTTTCTGCCTGATCACCTCTGGGAAGCAAGAACATTCACCTCTCAAGAAATTTACCAAACATCCTGAAGTATGTGACAGATATTTCTTTTCCATTTGCATCAGCTTTCAAAAACCTGGATGCATCTTAAAATTTATACAGGAATTTAATGAAGTTGATATTTTCCTTAAAATAGATATATGTACATATAGATGTATGCATACAGCGGTACTGAATCAATGGTGTGGATCAATAAGAGTCTTAAATCTGAGTAAGCGTGGAAAATGTTTATAATCAACACATTATTACCTCCCATCTGGGAGGCTCAGTGTGGAGTGTTTGGGGTGGGAGGGGGGTGCAGGTAATGGGGGATGAAATTTACATCCCTTCTCTCTGATGATGCATTGATGCATGACCATCTCATAAACATGATCTTAACCACTGCCCCATGTGAGTCAATTAATGTCACTGGGAAAAATAAGCAAAAAAATGGAAATCTGCTCCCTAACATTACTTCATATGGAAATGCACCTCTTGGAGGAGGAAGGTGCGGATTAGTGCACACGCCAGTCTCTGACCAATGGCTCAGCCAAAATAGGAAATTTGGAGGCATATGAAGAAGTGTGTCAACGGCAATCTCGTCAAGGGTACGTGGACCATCACAAAACACCCCATCTTTCCGTTTGTTAAGCCACAATCATGCCTGAAAACATTTCAACTTCTTCATCTGTTGAACCCAAACTCAATTCCCTGTGACTTACAAATTCCCCAAACTTTCCTGAGTCTGAAGACTGACAGTAATATATAGGTTTAAAAAGGATGCAGGATGCATTTCAGATCCCCTCTGGAGTAGTTCTAAATTCAGAGCAGCAGAAGAGTATGTAGGTGAGATATCTTCGGTGCATTTGCAAGAGGTAACACACAGGGATGGATGTGTGTTTGGAAATGAGATGGCTTCAGAAACACACTGGGTCCCATCAGAAAGTGGGGTCACCCTGGGCCAGGGGAGCAGGAGACACCTGAGCTGAGCAGGATCCTGACAGGCCCCCTTCTGGCCTCTTCTAAATAGGATAAGAGATAATGTAATTAAAAAATAAATCTCCTCAGCTCTGGGGATCTCCAGGGAACATTTGTTTTGATGAGATTTCAGGCCTGATTTTCAAGAATAAGGAGGTGCCAACTATTTGTACAAGCTCCTCAAACAGCATGATCTCTGGCCCTTAGGAGATTTATCTTTTATTTATACAGAGTGTTTTTAAAAGCCTGTTACTGTAACAAAGAAGTAACTGAGAGGATTCATGTAAAAGGCAACATGAACATGTTTTTAGAGGCTGCATTTATAGAAAATATGTGCATAATATTACAAAACAGCCAAGTCAAAGGATTGGCAGAAGATTTTGGTCATGCACGTGAACACACATTTAATTTGGCACTGGGAGGCACAGGGGAGGTGAATCTGAACATGAGACATTGTCACTGAGGAATGAACAGTCTAGAGAAGGAAACTGATCTGTAAAAATAAAAATTTCAGCTTTGCATGACACAAGGTAGGATAAAGAAGCCACAATACAAAGAAAAAGGAGAAAGAAGAAAAAAAAAAAAAACTACTTCCCTAATAGAATCAAGTAAGGCTTTCCTGAGGAGGTGGCTAGAGTTTAATCTAAAAAAAAGTACATCCTGGGACTTCCCTGATGGTTCAGTGGCTAAGACTATGTACTCCCAAAGCAGGGGACCCAGGTTTGATCCACGGTCATGGAACTAGATTCCACATTCTGCAGCTAAGACCTGGCACAGCCAAATAAGTACATAAATAATTTTAAATACATAAATAACAATTACAAAGTACACCCAGGCTTCCTTGTTGACTCAGTGGCAAAGAATTCTCTTGCCAACACAGAACTGGGTTCGATCCCTGGTCCAGGAAGATCCCATGTGCTGAGGAGAAACTAACCCCATGTGCCACAACTATTGAGCTTGTGTTCTAGAGCCTGGGAACCACACGACTGAACTCATGAGCCACAGCTGCTGAAGCCCGCATGCCGTAGAGCCGGTGCTCTGCAACAAGAGGAGCCGCTACAACAAGGAGCCTGCGCCCCGCAGCTAGAGTAGCCCCCGCTCGCCACAACTAGAGATAAGACTGCACACCAACGAAGACCCAGTGCAGCCAAAAATAAAATAAATTAACAAAATAATTGTTTTAAGTATATCTTCTTACCCGAGCATCTGTGCTAATGTATTAGTTACCTATAGCTATATTACAAATGACTACAAAATTTTGTGACATAAAATAAAAATTAATATTTGTTATCCCACATAGCTTCTGTGTGGCAGGGATTTGGGTACTGCTTTGCTGATTAATTCTGTTTCAGGAACTCTGATGATGTTATATTTAAGATTGGGTCAGAGCTACAGTTCTGTGAAGGCTGACTAAGATGGAGGATTTGCTTCCCAGAGGGCTCACTCGCCTGGCTGGCTAGTTGGTGCTGGTGGGAGCCTCCGTTCCCTATGGGGTGGACCTCTCCACAAGGCTGCTTGAGTGTCCTCACCACATGGTGGCTGGCTTCCTCAGAGCTAGTGACCCCAGGAAGTCTGTAAGGACTGAGCCTCCTCAAAAGGCATTCACTATAGCCTGTCCATAATATCCCACTGACGACACAAATCAGCTCCATTCAGCATGGAAGGGAATTACATGAGGCGTGACAATGAAGGGCATCACTGACTCAAAGAACATGAGTTTGAGCAAACTCTGGGAGACAGTGAAGGATAGGGAATCCTGGCATGGTGCAGTTCCCAGGGTTGCAAAGAGTCAGACATAACTGAGCAACTAAACAACAACAATGGTGATAAAGAGGAAAGAAACATCAGGAACCACCTTGGAAGCTAGCTTCAAGACCTAATGATGCCACCGGAGGCTGTTACTGTATCTGGTCTGTAGTGATTGGGGTGAGAGTAATGGGGGAAATTTCCTCAATGCATAGCAACATCAGACTTTTGAATCACATAAATCTTGGTTCAAATCTCGATCCAATCATTTATTGACCATCTGGCTTCTCTGCTGGTGAGGAGATGATAAAAGCTGAAAACCCCACATCAGAGGCAGGATGGGAGCCATATGTTGAAATGAGCCAGCCACACCCAGTCAGCCTGGATCACCTTCCTGCAGACTATTATGGGAGGAAAAAGCAAACTTCTACTGTATTTAAGCCATTGTGTTTTAGGGTCTCTGTTATAAGAGCTTCATCTGCACCCTCATTGATTTAGTTGGTACAAAAAGTTTAGCCTCCGCATCTAATGTTCTTCATCTGTAAAGTAGGGATAGAAAAACAAATCCCACATTTTTCTTGTGAAGAAAAATGAAACAAGGCATGAAAGTATTTGTCCAGTGTCTGGCCCAGAATTCACACACTCATCTCTGTCACTCTGGTCCTGTTTGAATTTATGATCAGTGTCAACATACTGGAGGCAACAGAAGCTTTCAGTGGATTCAGCAAATGTGTGTATCCATCCACCAATGGTGTCACTCCCAGGGAATTTAGAACAATTCGCTTTGGGAACTTGGGGGATTTAAATAAACAAGGCAGCGGTTTCACAGAAAGATCTTTCAACGACTAGTTTAGGGCCAAGAACCGCCATAAACATCTTGTCCTTGCGCATCCTCAGTTCCCGACTCTGGAAAATGAAAGGGAGAAAAGAAGAAAGAGAAGGAAGGGGTGAAGGAAGGAAGAGGGGAAAGGAAGAAAGAGAGAAAGGGACAAGATCGATGTTTCTCAAATCCACAAAGCAACCACAGCACATACTTCTGCTGTTTCCTGAGTTACATCTTCGGCTCTGAATAGCATTTTGCTGAGGAAAGTGTTCTGTTCTATAAACAAGTTCACAAACCACAAGATGGACAAGATGATCGAAAAGGCACCGCCTGGTTCTGTGAATCTTTCCTAAGACAGCTGCAGACACTTCCTTTCCAGTGATAACTCCTGCTAAAAATCAAAGAAGCCCCCTACTTCTTCCACTCACAGGGCCATTTGTCCCCAAGGAATGCAACAAAAGACAGCTGATATATTTGACACAGGTCCACAGAGAACTTCCTTAGCCAGACTGAATCTCAGCAACTCAGCCAGTCTGAGCCATGCCATCTAGTGAACAAACCAGGCAGTGGAGAATCCTTTAAAGATGGGCCAAGAATTCCCCTTCCAGATGCAAAGGTTATCTAAGAACAGAATTAAAACGAGAAAATGAATGATCACGCTGAAAATCTCAGCCAGTGCCCTGGGCCTGAAATGATCGAAACTGTCCTTTTATTTTCTCCTCTCTCAAAATGACTACTTTTAATTCCCCTACTGAAGTTTCTCTGGCCAACTCATCTAATTTTCCATCAGAATTACCCACAGAATTAATCTGCACACACTGGCATAAAAGAATGGGCTGAGAGGACAGGCCACATCCAAGTAAAAATTTAAAAAAATAAAAATATAGAAACAAAAGATGTCCCCCAACCACCACAAGAATAGATGGAACAGTGGGGTGACTGGTGGAAAGTCCAGAAAGGGCTGTCTATGTTGGCTGAATCCTTACCTTTCCTCCTAGGGGTTAGTGTCTCACACCCACAGCTGCAACCAACTCTTAGTTCTCGTCGCAGAAACGATTCCTGACAAGACCCAAGTCTGATGCCAAGAGTTCCATGTCCCCTGGACCCTCCTCTGCAGGTAGAACCTGATTTACCTTGGCAACTCTGGATGGACCAGGAAGTCCCAGAGGGCATGATGACAAAAAGAAAGGCAGGTATAAAAAATAGAGCCCAGCCCGATGATGCCATATAAGTAATGACAATAAATGTATGTTCACACATCTGTTAGGGGATTTAAATATATATACTTAAAATATTGGGCACTCTGATGGAGGTGGGGGAGAGATGGAGGAAGGCAAGACGGTGGGCCATCTTGAGAGAGAAGACAAGGGCCCAGTAGAGGAGATTTCAAGCCAGTGTTTCTTAGTGATTTCTAGATATACAGTGAGCAGATGAACGACCTTGGGCCAATGACAACACCTTTAAGCCTCCATTTCTTCATCTCTGAAACAGAACTTCCAACACTCTCCTCTGTGGCTATAAGGATACATTACCATCAATCTCTTTTGAAATGGAACAGTGTGAAGTATTAAAAAACAAGGTGACTGAGGCCAAGGGCTTGGGTTGCGTTGTAAGTGACAGTCTCCTTGTCTTGGGCTGAGTTGCTCACCTGGGAAATCTTTCTCTGACTCTCAGGGCTCACTCAGGAGTTAGAACCATCAGGGAGAAAGGAGGAACAAGTGAGTCCTGGTTGCGACAGTTTCAGTAGCCCTGCTACAGCGACACAAGGCATCCACCCATGCTGGGCTCTGGTACCCAAAGGTGCCCTACAAAGTCTGGGCACACAGACATTCAAATGCTCATTGCATTCAACAGAAATTACTGTTATTTGTAAACTTGATTTTTTTTTTGTTCAGAGTTTTGCATCTACTTAATAAGTGCTCCCATTCAGTCAGAAAGCAATTATTATGCAGGTACTCTGGCAGGCACTGGGCCAGGAGTGTGAGAAAGAGAGAAACAGCAGTCAGGTGCTCAAGCCCTCCAAAAGCCCGCAGCCTGTTGAAGAAGATGTGACCATAGAAGTGAAATCCTCTTACAATGGCTGAGGCCTAGATTACAAGTGGGAACCGAGCTAAGGTGGGGCTACTTCTACCCGCAAAGAAGGCTTTCCAGGTAATGAGCCCTCTGATGAGCTGACAGGGGGTGAGGAGGCTGGGGAGGGCCAATGGGAGCTCCTCCCAGCCAGAGGGCACAGGGTCTGCAAAGAAGGGAAAGGAGTGCTTGCCCGGCCCACTTGGGGAAGAGCCATAAAGCTGGAGGAGTGTGTGCAGTGAACACAGTGAAGAAGTTAGTGAGTCAGGGGGTGAATGAAGGCCACTGGGAGCCAGGATCAGTAGGAGGATCCAGGTAGAGAAGGCAGTGTGTTCTACTTGGAGGTTTGGTTTGAACAACGCTGCACATACACTCACCAAATGATCGCATGGCCCGGTGCACATGAAGAGTCCATGGAATCACAGGAAATTTTTGTCAACTAATTTGCACAAACTTACAAGAAGATGTTTATGTGCTTTAGCTGAGCACATGCTAGGAGACACACAAAACAAAAATGGGGGTTCCTAGGACATTTTCTCATGATGTAAAAAGAAAAAGAAAATTCCTTGAAGGCTTATTTTCAGAGAAACCAAATATGGGACCCAGGGGTCTGCATTTCTGGGTTTTAGAGAATCACAGAGACTCGAGGATTTGTAGCCCCCTCCCTGACTCCTGTGGGCCACTGGTGCCTGGACCCCAGGCCTGGTGATGGATGGAGGGTCGATCTTGACAGCCAAATACAGACATCCGTCCCAGGGAACCGGCCAAGCTGCAGCCTGGATGCTGTCTGCTTTCTACCATGTTAGGAAATTCATCTTGAGAAAGCACATTCCTTTTGAGTTCACCCCATAATTAACATTTTGTTAAAAAAAAAAAAAAACCCTCAGAGCTGAAATTTCTTCTCCCTCCACCCAACTCAAGTCCAGTTGGTTTTCATTTATTCCAATGTGTACTTTGGAATTGGAGCTCTGTGTTTTCCTACTTAGCTCCCACCACCTGGGGGATGTTATTTGATGGCGGGGGTGGGGTGGGGGTGGGGGGGGTGGGGGTGGGTAAGGAGGCAGGGACTCTGGCTTGCCCCTGCTCCCACCTCTTTCTCCACGTTGTACGAACAGGCTGTTCAAGAGGCAGCCTCCCTCTGTGGAGAGGGAGCAGGAGGGGGCCTGGCCAGTCCTGCATTTGGGGTGGTGACTGCCTTCAGCCAGGAACTGCAAACCCAGAGCCAGCAGGGGCATGGTTCCCTGAAGCAACTCCCCTCTGTTTGGATCACATTTGTGGGGAGGGGGGAGGCTAATCAAGATGGGATGTATTACTTCAAAACAGCTGGGAAGCATTACAGGTCAAGAGTTGAAATCCACTGAAGAGCCATCGGAATGCACAACTCCTGTTCTTTCCAACCTCTGTCTCCCGCTCTGGTCTGTACAACACTCCTTGTGGATGAAACGTCTCAGGCAGGGCTGGTGTTGACAAAGGGGCCCAAGAAGAACATTCGTGAAGGTTGGGCTGTAGAGGCTAAGGGGTAGCTTATTTCTTGGTAAAATAAAGAAGGGGCCGACCCCAGGGGAAAACACAAACTAGGGACATAACAGAATCAGAATATGAAAGTTGAAAAGATTATTACAAATCAGTCAAACCTCTTAATTGCAAGTGTGAAAATAGGCACAGAGACGTTAATGTCTGCCTCAAAGTCACACAGCTTAGTGCCTAACATCCTGGAAGCATGAATATATTTTAGATCATGCCACATGCCTGCCCCAAACCCAGTGGCTTATGCTTGCCATTAAGATGAAATGAAAGTTCTCTGGCTTATGAGCCTTGGGTGGCCTGGTCCTTCCTGCCATGGCTCTCTGTTCACTGGGGCCACACCCCAACTTTTCTACATCCCTCTGGCATCTTAGCTTCTTCTCTGCTCTGCAGATTCAGGGAGTCTTTTCCCCCTTCTGAGTTTTAGGGACCTGCTATTTCTCCTTTTCTAGAAGATTTATTTTCCCCTCTGCTCCTCTCTCTGCCTGTAGGTAAAACACTGCATCCTCAGCACGGCCTCTGGTGAAGCGGTCTGGACTCCTTCCTCAGGAGCCCTGTCTCTCGTAAACCCGCTCAGGCCCCTCCCCACACCCATTCCATTATCTTCTCTGTTCCTGGGTTACCAC
Organism: Bison bison bison; assembly: GCF_000754665.1. Taxonomy (NCBI): domain Eukaryota; kingdom Metazoa; phylum Chordata; class Mammalia; order Artiodactyla; family Bovidae; genus Bison; species Bison bison. Next base: position 8,551,502 of record NW_011494869.1, on the reverse strand, counting down.
TGCCCCTCTCAGCATGTAATAGAAGCATCCACGGTGGAAACTGTCTGCATTCTGTTCTGCTGTATATATCCTAGTGTCCCTCACACGGCAATTGTTCAGCATGTATTTGGTTACCAGGTTAATCAATCAATCAGTTAGAAAATGAATGAATTCAAAGATAGCCTCTTATCTCAGGGATTAAGCACTGGGATGTGTGGAGATTAAAGATGACCAAAAATTATTTGGGGAGGAGTCCTATGTCCCTCCCTAGGAGTCTAGGGGGAGTTCTGCAACACTTTGGTTAATAGAAAAATATCAGAAGTGACCAGTGCCACTTTCTAAGCTCTAAGAGACTGGTAGCTTCCATCTGCAACTGCTTCTGGAAGCACCGAGGGGCCATGTAAGTGGTCCAGCTACCCCAAGATGACCACCAACCTAGAGTGATCACATGAAGTTGCTTCAGTCACTACCCCCAGCCAAGACCCCATCCAGCCATCCCTGACAAGGAATCAAGTAAGTAGAAGAAATCACCTTGAGCCCTACCCCCTAAACTCAGCCATCAGTTGAATCTCACCAATTGACCTCAGCTAATGTCAAATGGAGCTGAAGAAACACCCTGCAGAGCCCTGCCAGAATTCCATGATTGTAATCAATGAAGGTTGATTTCAGCCACTACGTTTTAGCCTGGCTTATTATTTAACAAGATAGAGAATGACCACAGGACTCTATAGCTAAATGCTGCTGTTGCTGCTGCTGCTGCTGCTAAGTCGCTTCAGTCGTGTCCGACCCTGTGCGACCCCAGAGGCAGCAGCCCACCAGGCTCCCCCGTCCCTGGGATTCTCCAGGCAAGAATACTGGAATGGGTTGCCATTTCCTTCTCCAAGGCATGAAAGTGAAAAGTGAAAGTGAAGTCGCCCAGTCGTGTCCAACTTTTGGCGACCCCATGGACTGCAGCCTACCATGCTCCTCCACCCATGGGATTTTCCAGGCAAGAGTACTGGAATGGGGTGCCAATGCCTTCTCCATATAGCTAGATGGTTTGGGTTCAAATCCTAGTCCCACCATTTGTTCGGTATCTGGGTGACATGTTGATTCTCTTAATGCATCAATCGCTGGATCATCTGCAAAAGAGACACGTGGAATTCCTCACCTGAAGAGTTGTCAGAGGATTAAATGAAATCCATGTCAAGCTCTTAGCATGGTGCCTGCCTAGTGATGTCATATGATCAGTAGGCTTTTAGCTAACATCGTCCATCTGCCCTTTGATATACCCATCCAGCTAAGTGGAGCTCCTCTTTCACACACAAGTTAGGAGAGAAGAGATTCCAGACACTCAAATCACACCACTCACTTGCCATTAATTTATCCACATGTCTCCTCACCAAAGGGAAATGTCCATTACTCATTATGATTTGCAAAGCTCTCGCCCTGCCTCTGCTCAAAACAGCATCTCTAGCATTCCCTCCTCTCAAATCCTGTTCTCAGCTCTACCTGCCCACCCACACACACACACTCCCAACAGCAACAGGAAAGAAATGGATAAATATTTCCACAGTGAATTCTTCTGAGTATAAATATTATAAGTTTATTTGCTTCCTTCCTTGGGATTCATTTTTGCATTTTCTGAATCTTCTATGGCAGACACTTTATTTTCATAACACATAGTAGATATCACAAACAATAGGAAGTGACGATTTCTTTCACTTGAAGACAAAGACACTATTTTACTTCTGTTTTCCTCACAGGATCCACCTGAATATCTCTTGTACCATTGCAGGAATGAATGAGCTGAAAGGCATGCACGGTTCATTGTGTACACATGGGCAGAGCAGCCTCAATTTATACACTAAATATATTTTTTAAAGTATAAACTTTAAAAGTTCTTTTTTTTTAATTATTGGTTTGTGTTGTTTTATTTGAAAGGTACTCCCAGTGAACTATTTTTGTTGTTGTTGTTTTGTTTTGTTTTTTAATGAAGAAATGCTTTGGTGAAGTAACTCATCATTCTATAATTTTTTTTTTTTTTGAAATCAGAAAGCCAGAGTTTCTTAAAATGAGTTTCTCCTTCTGTATCTATGTTTATAAACTAATGACAGGCTCTTAAACATTCATTTAGCAATGAGGAAGTTCCAAGGCAGTGTGCTATATTCTGCTTAGGAGGATGCAGTCTAACTAAATATATATAAACAGTGTACACACTGAAGAGAGATGAGGTCTGCAGGAATAGTAAACTCCAGGGTACAGATCTGTAACCACAAACATGTCCTCTCTAGGGGCGGCCAGAGAGCTGACCAGATGTGACACAGCCTCGGGGGCCCAGCCCAGACACGGTGGGTAGGCTTCCACAAGTCCTTTTCGTCCTCTGTTTCTGTGGTCTACCCTGCTGAATTTAAAAGCCTTGCATCTCCAATTCTTTCACAAATTTTCTAAATAGGTTACTAGTTCATGTGCTGGAGTGCTGTGCTCCTGTCAATGCACCAGCTCAGTGTAACCCAAATCAGTCCAGCCTGTATGAGATGAATTCAATGAACGTGGAAATTGCCTCCAAGCCCTTCATGCCTCCAACGCAGATACAGCCTCTCCCCAAGAGCTCCTGTTTTGGATTCCTTCTGCGTTAGCGGTGGAGCCAACCGTCTCTGAACTGAAGGAACATGCTAGCACCCCCTCCTTCCCCCGCTTCTTGCCTGTATCATCTCAGGAGATCTTTGACTCTTTGAGTCAGCCCAACAGCCTTCTTTTTTTGGTCATTTCTCATCACTTAGATCTATAAATATTAATTACAAGCCTCATATTTTAAAACCCCTTTGAGCATATTAACTATTTATCCACATAAATCAATCCAAAACTAATCTTAGCGGTTCATCATACTTGCACAAGTTCCAGAACTTTCTATTTTAGCTCCTGCTCATCACTGTTTTTGCCACCAAAGTTATTTAATACCTTTTCAATCTACTAGGCCCTTCTTTAGATAAAAGAAACTGAAAGGGAAGGGTGGAGAAAGGGAGGAAGAGACAAAGAAGTGGGGAGGAGAAAAGGAGTGAAGATGGGGAGAAGGAGGTTAAGAGAAAGGAAGAAGCCACAGGTGAGACTAAAAAACTGTGTGGGGACCCAAAGATCAGGGACCTACTACTGATCCTCTAACTGGCCTGGGGGTCCTGAGCAAGTCACTTAAGCCTCTCCGGGGTTGGCTTGGTTTAGAAGCTGTCTCCAGCATCTTCTTACTGGCAAATTATCCTCCTATAGGAAGACTTTTCTCCCTTTATCACCAGATCACACGTCTAAAAGGACCCCAAGGTAGCAAAGAGGTTGCTTTATACTCCTTTTCTAAATAGTCATCTGAGCAGGTCAAGGAATCTGAGATTATTGACCAAGAGTGGTCCCCAGTTCTTGCTCCAATAGTCACTGGAGGATATAGGCTCTGTGGGTGTTTTTATGCAGCCTGTATTCAGGTCAATTAGCTTTCAGCATGCAAACTGAAACCTAGCTACATGAAAACCACTTAGCCACCGCGGGAATACCTGCTATTGTTGCTTAGTTGCTAAGTCGTGTATGACTCTTTGCAACCCCGTAGACTGTAGCCTGCCAGGCTTCTCTGTACATGAGATTTCCCAGGCAAGAATACTGGTTGCCAGTTCCTTCTCCAGGGAATCTTCCCAACCCAGGGACTGAACCTGCATCTCCTACGTCTTCTGCATGGCAGGCCAGTTCTTTACTGCTGAGCCAGCAGGGGAGTGCTAGGAATACCTGGAGAAATCCTAACAGCATCAGTTGCTTTGCAGCAGCTATCTTAAGAAAGATTGGAGCAAGGGGTTGAGCAAGTGGGGTGGTGGAGTAATAGAGGGGCTAGGAGAGCAGAGTCATATTGGCCGGGGCTCAAGTAGTGGCCCCTGCAACGTGTTCAACATTAAACCAGACACCTCACCTCCTTGAGATTCATCTCCCTCGCCTGTAAAGTAGAGAGGCTTCTCCTCGCTTCATCTGGTTGTTACCCAGAACAAAAGGGACACTGCTCCAAAGCACACCACTCAACACCTGACTCATAGTTAGAGTTCAATAAATGTGAGCTTTTATTATTACCATATTTCCTCTATTCTGAGACACCATCGATTGGAAGTCAAAGCATCAACTTAATAACTTCTCGGGGGAAAAAAACAATATATTAAACACACATTCCCATTTTAAGACATCACAATTTCAACAATAATAAAAGGTGAAAAGAAATGTGTCTTAAAAAAATCAATGAACTATGGTCTTATTACTGTCACATTTTGGAACTGTTTTAAGTCATTTGCTTGTTTACTTGCGTTTTTCCTGTTTTATCTGGCTTCCCCCCAGAAGACACATAAGTTCCATGAGAATGAAGAGATAGTGGTTCACCACTGTGCTTACAGTGCCTAGAGTGAGTGTGTGATGGAAAGTCGCTTAGTCGTGTCCAACTCTCTGCAACCCCATGGACTGTAGCCCACCAGGCTCTCCTCCATCCATGGGATTCTTCAGGCAAGAATACTGGAGTGGGTTGCCATTCCCTTCTCCACAAAGTGCCTAGGATAGTGGCAAATAAATATCTGTTTGATAAGATAACTCTCTATCACCTTAACATGAGGGGATTACTGATTAAAACCCCACTAATGCTCCATTGGTCCTTATGGTGACATTTTCTCAATCCATCCAACTTAGCTCGTTATCAGCCTGGGGAGACAGGTTTGTTGCTTGAATGTGTATATGTTGAGAACTGATATTTCCCTTGAACTATACACATAAGAAATAAGGATGAAAGCTGGTAACAAACGCAGAGCCTCCACCCTAACCCTCGACACAGAGGCAGCAGTCATAAATCACACTTGAAATTGAACACAGGCAAGGATGGACTGTGGGTCCGAGTCAGCTTGTAAGATGCCGCCAATTTGCACGTCCTTAGGACCTGTAGCTACACATCAGATATTAACGAATATCTATTTATGAAATCAACTAACGCTTCTCCTGTCAACTTTCAAACCAAAAAAAAATAAACATGAATGTAATCTCCCTGATGGAAATTACTTTTACTTGCCCATTTTGGAGAAGGAAATGGTAACCCACTCCAGTACTCTTGCCTGGAAAATTCCATGGACAGAGGAGCCTGGTAGGCTACATTCCCTGCGGTCGCAAAGAGGCGGACACGACTGAGCTACTTCACTTATAAAGCAAACATTCATTCTTACAATCAGCAGGTATTCACTGAGGACCTACTATGTGCAAGGTGTGTGCCAGGTGCTAGGGGTAAGAAGTAGGCTAGGATAGCAGGGGGACAGAGAAGATGAATGAGGGACACTCGTGTGTGCACAGATAACAGCTCCATGTCAGGCAGATAGAGGCACTGGCCCATGGCTATAGGGCTCCAAGGCAGGGAGCAGGAATGAGTTTAAAGAGGAGAGAGTGTTAACCCCATCAGAATGACTGGTGGGGGGAATCTCTGATTTACCATCACTCTAGCCCTTTCAAGGTTCCTGTAGCATTAACCATATCCCAGGTAAGGGGATCTGTCAGACTCCAAGTGATGGCCTAGGGTCTTGTTAAAAATGAAAAGGCTTCTTATGAGAGGAATGCAAATTTTACTTATTTACTTACTTTGGGAGGGGGAAGATAGTTACACAAGTAAAAGTGACTTTTAACTTATGAAATAGTAATTCTCAAATATTTAGCATAAATAAGAAATTGGGTCCACTTTCCAAATCATGAGGATTGTGTTGACAAGAACCTGTGCCAGGGTGCCCTCTTCCTTAATGAGGATGAGGAAGAGTCGTTACAGAAATAAGAAAACAGCCTCCTTAGCTGAACAAGGACTCGAGAGGAACTGAGCAATAGAGAAAGCTGTGAGCCCAGCTTTCGGACCTGGCACTCACTCAATAGGTCAGAGTGAGTTGGACTAACCTGATGGACAAAATGAGAAGTCCCAAGATGCCAGACTTGGCTTCACAAAGATGGGGGCAGAAAGTACTGTTGGAACAGGATGACCTTGGGCTGGTCTTCAACCATAAGAAGAAATTCAACATTGGCAGGAAGGGAGGGTCACAACAGGATGAGACAGAGTTGGAGCATCCAAGGGGCCAATCCAATATGGCACCAGTATACAGACAGGAAGTTGGTGATGAAGACAGAAGTGTGGGCAGGAGCTCATTCAAGATGGATCCCCATTATGCCAAAAGCTCAGAGTAGTATCATTTCATTTTGTTTCAATTGGCATTGAGGATAAAATTTTGGGCAGGAAAGTGATACAACCAGATATGTGTTTCAAGAAGACAATCCTGGTTGTGCTGAAGTTTGGCTGGGAGAGACGAGAAATACAGGAATGGAAAACAGTTACTGCAACAGTTCAGACAGCAAACAGAAGTGTCAGGGCTCGTAAACTGAGGAGAAGGCTGGATGAGCCTTGGAGATCAATTAGCTGAACAGGAAGAGGGTGAGGAAAAACACCCTACCCGCTACATTATTAGAATGAAGATGGTTAACCTCTTATATTCTTCTAAAGGAATGCACTGGAGCACTTTACAGCAGCACTCTGCCTAATGGCCACATGGAAGTTAAGCAGTGTCTACATGGCAATGGGAGAAAAGCTCTCCAACAGAATGATCAACATGGGTAAAATGCACAAACCAGACCCTCCACACATCCACAAAAACAGCCAACCAACCAAATGAATTAAAAAAACAGAGTTTATACCATACGACCCCATTTATGATAAGCTCAAGACCAGGAAAAATGAGGAAAAATAAACTTATGGTGTCAGAAGTTATGAGTTACAATTTGGTGGCAGTTCATGCCAGGTCATGATACAGGGAACAGGGGCAACCCTAGGGTGAGTCCTGGGGTTCCAGTTCTGGTTACTTAGGTATGTTTCATTGTGTAAAGGAGAAGGCAATGGCAACTCACTCCAGTACTCTTGCCTGGAAAATCCCATGGACAGAGGAGCCTGGTGGGCTGCAATCCATGGGGTCGCGAGGAGTCGGACACGACTGAGCGACTTCATTTTCACTTTTCACTTTCATGGCTTGGAGAAGGAAATGGCAACCTACTCCAGTGTTCTTGCCTGGAGAATCCCAGGGACTGCGGAGCCTGGTGGGCTGCCGTCTCTGGGGTCGCACAGAGTCTGACACGACTGAAGTGACTTAGCAGCAGCAGCAGCAGCACTGTGTGAAAATCTCTCTAGTTGTGTGTGTATGATCTGTGTGCATTTTCACGCAAGTATATTATACTTAAAAATTACAAAAAAATAAAATATCCTTATTTCCAGTGCCCGCTGCACAACATTAAAGCAATGTCAATAATCACAACAACAACGTTACTTTCCAGTCTGAGCAGCCTAATCCCATGTGCTAGAAACTGGTAGGTGCTGACAGCCCTTTGTGAGATCAATTTTAACCCCCATTTTACAAATCAGAACATGGTGGCACCGAGATTTGAAAAACACCTAAAGCCACCACCGTCCTTAGAGAGAGAAGGCTTCCCAAGAAGCCTTACATCGGGTTGCCTTAAGATTCAGCATCACCGACTCAATGCACAGGAATTTGAGCAAACTCAGGGACATAGTGAAGGACAGAGGAGCCTGGCCTGCTGCAGTCTATGGGGTCACAAACAGTCCGACATGAATGAGCCACTGAACAACAACAACATGATTCCACAAGAGTGTTTCAGAAACTTGACTGTGATTTTTCCACTTTAGGCGTTGAATCCACTATGTCTATATGACCCTGTTTTTCCATTATAAGCCGGATCTGTCGCCCACGTATGTCCAAACATTTGGGTTATGGATGTACTATTTTAGTGCTTCTCAGTGCACTTATTCCACAAGCCCAGACGTCTCCTACACACATCTTCCTTATGAGATTTTCAATCAAACAAATGAATTCAACCCAGAAAAGCAAACACATTTTTGGATAGAACAGTCATCTTTTTAAATCAGTTTTTGTGTTTCCTACATAAACCAGAAGCCCAGAGGTACTATTTATGAAAGCATTTTGTAATGGAAGATTTTACCTGAGTGCTATTTAGTATTATCGTTATTATCCTTGTTATTAATAATAACGATTTACAGAAGAGTGTGAGGAGACACCGCTCTTTAGAGAGTAGGACACCAAGCCTGATTTGATACTGAAATCAGCAAAGGTAATGGAAAGAGGATAGGCGAGGGGAAAGTCAAAACAGATGGCTCTGTCTCGGGTCGATATCATCTTCAGGGACCAAGAAGCAGGTGATATGAAGAAAAGGTTTAGCAGAAATGGAATTCAAGGATAGACACTTTCTCCACGAGGGCACAGCGAGAGATGTGGTCTGCTGAAACTCACAGAGTCTCACCAAAGGCTGCGACACCTTGACGAATTAACTTCTGACACTTAGATATCCCAAGAGAGTTTTCTGAGCAGTTCTACAAACAAGATGGCACATGACCTTTGCAAGACTGCTGAGGGCAAGGCGGGTGGCCAGGCTCACACCTCCACCCATCATGCTGGGGAGGCACACGTGACAACATCACAGAACACCGCCCTGACCACTCTACCCTGTTAAAGGGTGAAGGCCGGCAAGGGATCTCAGGGGCTCTCTTGTCAGAGTTCCCGGACACCATTGACTAATAAAGTCATTTGGGAATCTTGTTAAGGAGCCAAATTACTAAGCACCAATCTAGACCTGGGGGAAACCAGGAACTGCTCTTTAACAAATGAAATTTTCCCAGAAAATAATCATAGAACTAAAAGAACTTAGGTCTTCTGGATTACAGATTCATGGGCAGTGCTGCAGAGGATGAATAAACAGAAACCTCTTCCCTAACATTCTGGTGAGCATCCAGACTAGCAGAGATGAAGAGGAAATCCTGAGAGCTTAAGGAGAAGGAAGGTATTATCTTCAATGGGACGGTAATCAGATTCACATCCGTGCTCGCCTTTTGAGGGAAAATGTGTTTAAATTATGCACTCAGACAACATCCATACAAGGACACTAACATTTCTGCAAAGAATAGTTTCTCCAAAACAGCAATAAAATTGAGAATACACTTCAGCCAAATGAAGAAGAAATCCAAGGAAAATAGAGAAGGGGTCCAGGAAATCCAGGGAAAAATGGAAACTAAACCCAGAGATGAATAACATGAAATCACAGGATGACAAGTGTGCAGCAAAAAGCAATCAGTCCAAATGGGGAGAGGAAGCCGACAGGTGCCAGAAATAACACCTTCAGGAGAGGAGTTGACTCTGTCATCTCATTCATGTGATGAAGAAGCGGCAAACTCTTAATGGAAAATGAAGGCAGAGATTTTTCTCTGCTGTGAAAAACTAAAAGAACCCCCTGGGAGAAGCAAGTGTGTATATATGTGTGTATATATATATATATATATATACACACACACATGGGCTGACAAAGAAAAACTAAAATGCAGCCTGTTTTCGAGGAATTCATTGGATGTAAGGAAAGAAAGAAAGTTGTTATATTTTCCCTGAATTCCTTCAAGTGATATGAATTTAGGGCACAGCCTTGCATTCCCTTCTTTGAGTCCAGATGACCACGTGACTATGATCAGTGACATGGATGATGAGAGGTCACAGAATATACTGGCTCTGAGCACAGGCTCTGAGGTCATGGATGAGGCTCAAACTCGGCACCTACCGCTTGCTCTGTGTCCTTGGAAAAGATACTCAACTTCTCTGGGCCTCAGTTCTCTCCTTTGTAATATGTCACCAACCTCAAAGGGCTGCTTTAGAGATTAAATGCATTAATATATAATGTATTTAGAATGCTAATTACTTATAAGCATGTAAGTAGTAGACATTATCACATATATTTTATTGTATATAATAATATTAAAATATGTTTCATATATTATTATATATTCTATAATTTATAATTATACATTCTATATTTCAATATTATTACAATGTTAAATTATAGTAAGAATGTCGGCTTTTGATGTAAAGGCTATTATTGAAATTTAGCCTCTTAATGAAAAATAGAAGACTACACCAGAAACATCATAAACTAAATATAAAAATCAAGAAGGGAAAATAAAGATAGAGCTGACAGAAAGAATAAGTAAGTCAGAAAGAGAAAGAGAAATATCATATTCTAATGCATATATACAAAATCTAGAAAAATGGTACTGAAGAATTTATTTACAAGGCAGCAATGGAGAAACAGGCATAGTGAAAAAAAAAGATAGAGGTAAGGAGGTAGGAAAGAGACGTTCGTTGCAGGGAAAGGAAGGGGGTTGACAGATCCTTCATCTAAGATGGAAGTCACTAGAGACTGTACTAAGTAGACAGATTAAGCAATAAAGAGCTTTGAGTACAAACATATAACACTTAAATAATACACCAATTTTCATTAAAAACCAATATTTAATTTTTCACTTATAATCATGAGTCTATTTTATCTATATATTGTATATAACATTTATAGGTAAATATATAAACATATAGAGAAATAATATTGAATTTATTTATATATTATATATACTTATAATAAATAACTAATCCATTCATTTAAGTGTAATTTTTTGTTGTTGTTTAGTTTGGAGCAGAGAAATGTTTATTTCAAGTCCATGTAAGGAGATAGGTGGTTCATGCCCTAAAAAGCTTCAAGCTCCTAAGTGTAACTTGAAATAAGAAAACAAATAGTAAACATACTATTTCTAAATATCAAAAAAGCAGGGGTGGAGAGGGAAGAAGTGACAGGTAACTGCTGACCTTGTCACAGGACTTATTACATGCCAGGCATTGTTCTAAGAGCTCTGCATATATCATCTCATTTAATCCTCTAACAAACCTAAAAGTGAAATACTATTATGCTGCTGTCTGACCATTTTACAGATGAGGAATCTGAGGCAGAGAGAGACTGAGTATCTCTCCAGGACACTTGACTAGTATAAGCCCAGTGACTGTCTGCCACGGCCTTCTCCTGCCATCTAACACTGCTCATCTTTCACAGTGGGGAGGTGGTTGTAATGACTCACAGGGAGGGTGAGTGTTTGGGCAGCAAATGCCAAAGGAAGAACTAACCACTCGTTAATGAACCATGTCCCATGAAAATGTCATGTCTGCTTAGAACCACAGAATGTGACCTTATTTAGAAACAGGGTCTCTGCAGAAGTAATTGGTTAAGATGGGGTCATACTCAATTAAATCCAAGAGCCAGTGTCCTCCTGAGAAGAGGAGAAAAAAACACGGACCGGGAAGATGCCCTGGTGACGACTGAGGTGGAGACTGAAATGATACAGCTACAAATCAAGGGGCAGGGATTGCTGGGGGCCACCAGAAGCAAGGAGAGGGGCAAAGGAGAACTCTGCCCTAGAGCCTTAGAGGGAACACGGACCTGCCCACACCTTGATTTCATATTCCCAGATGCCTGAACCATGAAAGAACACATTTCTGCTGTTTCATGCCAGCTGGTGTGTGATCATTTGTGTTGGCACCCTTAGGAGATTAATGTAACAACTCACCAAAACCTTACAAGAGAAACGGTTAACATGAGTGGAGGAAAGGAGACTTTGACCTTATACTTCACAGCTTTCGAGCTTCCCTGGTGGCTCAGATGGAAAAGACTCTGCCTGCAATGCAGAAGACCCAGGTTCAATCCCTCAGTCGGGAATATCCCCTGGAGAAGGGAATGGCAACCCACTCCAGTATTCTTGCCTGGAGAATCCCATGGACAGAGGAGCTTGGTGGGCTACGGTCCATGGGGTCGCAAAGAGTCGAACATGACTGAGCAACTAACGCACTTTCACAGCTTTCTGTACCTTTTGCTTAAAAAAAATAAAAAATAAAAAACCCTATCAGGTATTACTCTTCATGGTAGGCACGCTCTCTGGTAGACCCCCTAATTCTACCTCCTGGTGTTCACACCATTGTGTAAGCCCTGCTTTCCTTTCCTTGAGTGGCACCTGTGATGTGTTTCTAACCAACAGAACACAGCACATCCAGGTGACAGGATGCCTTCTCCATGGTTACATTACAGAAGACTGCAACACGGTGTTGTTAGACTCTCTACCTTGTTGGCTTTGATGAAGCAGGTGGTCACATTGGGGAAGCCCAAATGGCAAGGAACAGAGACAACTCTATGGCCAGCAACTATCTGGGACCTGAGGGTAGCCTCAAACCCACATGTTCAGTTGCTAAGTCATGTCCAACTCTTTGTGACCCCATGGAGTGTGTCCTACCAGGCTCCTCAGTCCATAGGATTTTCTAAGCAAGAATAATGGAGTGTGTAGCCATTCCCTTCTCCAGGGCAAAATTGGGGCTCCTAGTCCAATCAGCTAAAAGGAACTGAATTCTGCTGACCACCTGAGCTTGGAAACACAACACTTTCCCGTGTCCAACCTCAGATGAGACCACTGCCCCATCCAACACCTTGATCATTGCCTTGTGAGACCCTGAAGCAGAGCACTCAGTCAAGCTGTTCACAACCCCTGATCTACAGAAACTGACGGAATAAATGTAATAAAGATGTGGAGATTTTAGCCACTAGATTTGTGATAATATTTTTATGTATTAGTAGATAACTAATGTGAATGAAGTGAAGTTGCTCAGTCGTGTCCAACTCTTTGCAATCCCATGGACTGTAGCCTACCAGGCTCCTCGGTCCATGGGATTTTCTAGACATGAATACTGGAGTGGGTTGCCATTTCCTTCTCCAACTAATATGCCCCTATAATTAAAAATAGTAATGACAATGATACGGGAAAGTTTTTGCTCAAATTAGCAATGCTTTGCTTCAGCTAAAAATAAATGTATTGGTAAAAAAAAAAAAATATGACTTCTTTGAGTTTGTAATGTATGTAAGATTTTTTATGGGCAATCTATTGTGATTTTCTTTCCTAGTCCAAATAAATATTCACTTTTGAATCTAAAAATAAATAAATTTAAGACAACAAATTATTCTGATGATCCGTCAGGTTTGGGAACAACTCCCTCATTAAACACATAAAGAAACTAAAGCACAGAGAAGTGGAGCGGTGGGGACAGATCCAGAGAGGTGAAACAGCGCATACAGGTTCATGGAGGTCATCTGCAAACTGTGCTGTGCTTAGTCACTCAGTCGTGTACCACTCTCTGCGACCCTATGGACTGTAGCCATGTCCCTAAAGACACACAGCTCCAAGACGGAGATGATGCTCTGTCTTCTATTGCCTTGCTGCCTGCCGAATGACAACTGGAATTTTCAAAAAGTAGCAAAGAACAAGATAATTGCTCAAATCAAGGGCAAAGATTCAGTTTTGTCTCAGGTTACATTCATGGCAAACGCTGTTCCTGACATTACCCCGGCTCCTGGGAGGGTAGATGTGTTAAACAGGCACTTATTAAACAATTTTTTTGACAGCTGCTGCCTTGGCAATGACTGCAGTATTTTTTTTTTTTTCTTCTGAATAGCTCCAGATTTGTTTTTGTCTGAGCTGAGGTGGAAAATTGAGAAATAACGGATCTGACGATAATTGACTTTATTAGGGATATGAATGTATTACACACACTGTATATTAAAAACTCATTGCTATCATATTGGCCTCACACACTGTACACTACTTTTATGGGTCCCGAGCTTCTGGTGCTTCCCCCTTCTCTACTGTTCCCATCCATTTTATGTGCCTCATTCCCTGTCATGTGGAGGAAATAAATGGTTAAAAGTCTAAGTGCTCATCAGACACAAGCCAGAGTTCATAAAAGAAAGTGGGCAGGCTTGGGTAATTTAAGATATTGCTGTGAGCTGGTGTTGCAAAAAAAAAAAAACAAAAAACGATGCACTATTGAACCATAAACACAAGCAATTAAGATGAGATGTTCATTACTGTGAAGGGAAGCCCCCAACAGTATAGAGAAGCATGGGCCATGGGAGGGAGTCTCATTTGCATAAGTATCTATGGAATCCTAGGAGGTCCAAGGAGAGCTGCAAGAGGCCATTTTGCCAAAGGATCCTGATGCCTGTTGGGAGGAATCCTGAGAAAGCCCCAGCACATGGAATCCTGCTCAGGGAATCACAACCCCCAGGCACAGAGCAGAGACCAAGGGTGACTGTTTCTTTAAGGCACAGTCTGGAAGGAAGGGCTTCCCTGGTGGCTCAGGCAGTAATAAACAGCCTGCCTGCAATGCAGGAGACTGGGGTTCTATCCCTGGATTGGGAGGATCTTCTGGAGTATGGCAACCCACTCCAATATTCTTGCCTGGAGAATTCCATGGACCGAGGAGCCTGCCGGGCTACAGTCATGGACTCACAGAGTCAGACACAACTGAGCGACAAGCACTTTCACTTTCTTTCAGGAAGGAAAGAAGTCCCTCTGAGATAGAAGGAAGGCATCAGACACATGGTAAACCACAGCTGGCATGACAATGCTGTGGAAGTCTGCCTGGCACAGCATTGCCTCCAGAGCAGCATCAAAGAATTCACTGGAGAAAGCAGGGAAAACAGAGAAAGAAGAGAACTCCTGGGGTCATCTTGAATGGCTGGACCTTCCCAGCTTGGCCAAGAAGCAACTCTGATTTGAAGAGCTGAGCAGGAAAAGCCAGGATCAATAGCTGGCAGAGCACTGGCTGATGCCCGGCTGCAGAAGCGCCTACAACCACAGAAGCAACTAGAACTGCAGAAGCAAGAATGTGTCTGAGTTGCTACAGAGGAAGGAGGGATGGGGGATGGCTGGCTATTCTGAGAACAGAACTAGCTGACAGGTCTGAATGAACATCTAGCAAGAGTCGATCCCCCGCCCCACCCAGCCCTGAGCCCTCAACCATCCCTGCAGCTGGAGTGGCAGGAGCAAGTTGCTGTCGTTGCTTAGTCATGTCTGACTCTTTGAGACCCCACGGACCACAGCTCGCCAGGCTCCGCTATCCATGGGATTCTCCAGGCAAGAACACTGGAGTAGGTTGCCATGCCTTCCTTTGGGGGATCTTCCCAACCCAGGGATCGAACCCGTATCTCCTGTATTGGCAGGGGGATGCTTTACCACTGAGTCACCAGGGAAGCATGCAGGAACAAGTAATGACACAACAAAAGTCTCTGAACATTGATTGTGCTCATCACTACTCTCTAGAATGGAAAGGCAGCCCCAATTATGGAGAACTGGACTTGAAAATTCCCAAGAGCATGGCACATGGGAGATGCCCCACAGCTGTTCATGAGAGAAAGAAAAGGCAAACAAGGGATGGATGGATGAACAGATAGAGCGAATGAGTGGATGTGCCACTGAGACACCACGCAAGGGCAGGACTGGAGTCGCCTTGAGGAGGCACAACGGGAGGAGGGAGCATGCCAGGCAGAGCCCTGAGATACATGGTAAGCCCAGCTCAGGAAGAAGACAGGCGAGGGAAGAGAAATGAGCAGCCAGCCAGCCAGCCAGATGACACTGGGTCAATTCAGCCAGTCCCCTCCTGTCTGGAGAAACACCACAGGCACACATTACAGCATATCGATCAGCCCTGAGAGCTGTGACTGGCATCTAGGGGCCTAGCACCTTCCAGAAGACTGACATTCAGGCAGACAGGTCCGAATGTCACTAGCCAAAGGCCAGAGCCCCTTGCAGCCTGGCTGGGGCCATTAGGACAGGTGAGGTGACCTGCAGCCCAATGCAATCACCCTGTATAATGGTTTGAAATTCACTGCCTGTAGCCAGTTCATTTAAGCAGGAAACATATCAGACTGTGTTAGGGTAGGTGGGGTTTATCAGGGTGTGGGAACCCAGGGAGAGGAAATCAACATGTAGAGACCACTTATTCTGGGCCAGGCTCTCCACCAAAGGCGTAACACCAGCCTGCCGAATAGCCATCAAAAAAGTCAATTAGCCCTCTCTTCGGAGAAGGCAATGGCACCCCACTCCAGTACTCTTGCCTGGAAAATCCCATGGACAGAGGAGCGTGGTAGGCTGCAGTCCATGGGGTCATGAAGAGTCGGACGCAACTGAACGACTTCGCTTTCACTTTTCACTTTCATGCGTTGGAGAAGGAAATGGCAACCCACTCCAGTGTTCTTGCCTGGAGAATCCCAGGGACGGGGTAACCTGGTGGGCTGCCGTCTCTGGGGTCGCACAGAGTCGAACACGACTGAAGCGACTTAGCAGCAGCAGCAGCCCTCTCTTACAGATAAAGAACTCAGGCTTAAATAAATAAGTGGTCTTTTAAAATTCACATGGGTGATAAGACATGGAACCAGGATCAAATCTGGATTTCCTGAGCCATGGAAGTCTTTTCTTTCTCCTGGTCTCCACTTTGTCACTGACACCAAGAGATGCAGATATGCAAGGTGAGATATTTTCCAAGACAAAGAGGCAGAGGGGGAGGAATTCTTAAAGTGTTTCTCCCAATACTGCTGTGGTTATTGTGCAACTGAAGGAGAAATAATTTCTGAGGCAGATGGTGAATAAGATGGTCTGCAGGGATAGCAAGCAGAGACAGAAGTGTCCTTTCTTCACTGGGATTTGCACTAGCTCAGAATTCCACCATACACAGGATGGAGTCTAGAGGTGGAGCTGAATCATTGTTTCTGGTAGGATTAGGGTCAGGGTCCAGGTGGCTCAGTGACCCTGAGCCAAAGAATCCACCTGCCAATGCAGAAGACCTGGGTTCTGTCCCTGGGTCAGGAAGATCCCTTGGAGTAGTAAATGGCAACCCACTGCAGTATCCTTGCCTGGAAGATTCCATGGACAAAGGAGTCTAATAGGCTACAGTCCATAGAGTTGCAAGCTGCACAAGACTGAGCCACAGAGCACACACACAAACACACACGTGCAGATTCCATAGGATCACCAGGAAGGTAAAGTAAGTGAGGTACAGAGCCCGGAAAACTTTGATACATCCTGCCAAGGGAGGAAAAAAAAGCAAGGGACTCAGTGGTCCAGGATTCATTCAATAAACATTGCTGAGTGCCTTCAACAAACAAACTGAGTGCCATTCAACAAATACTCCTGCTCTCAAAGTGAAGTCGCTCAGTTGTGCCCAACCCTTTGCAACCCCATGGACTGTAGCCTACCAGGCTCCTCCGTCCACAGGATTTTCCAGGCAAGAGTAAAGGAGTAGGCTGCCATTTCTTTCTCCAGGGGATCTTCCCAACCCAGGGATCAAACCCAGGTTTCCTGCATTGCAGACAGACACTTTACCGTCTGGGCCACCAGGGAAGCTGCCCTCAAACTCAGGTCTAAAAAATCCCATGGGAGGAAGTCTTTTCTACACAGCAGTCAGAATCAAGGAGAAGGACAAACAAAGGGGAGGACATTGGCAAGGTCACAAGACGATGCTCTCTCCGGGTAAATGCAGCTTCCAGGTCCAAGTTGCAGGATTGTGTGATTTAATTCATTTATTCAATAAACATCTATTGAGTGGTTCCCTTAGGACAGATTATTATATATCAATGAATAAAATATATAATAAAGTCTCTGATCCCCTTACACTTGCGTTCTTGAGAGATGTGTCTTGTCTAAGGAGCCCCAGTCTCAGCACCTTTTCTCTCCACATGTCTAGCAACACAGTTCTGTTGGCTCCCTCCTCAGGGAGATGGACAATGAGGATTTAGGGTGAGGTTTTTATACACAGGCAGCCTTAAATTTGAACCCAGGATTTGTCACATTCTAAATAAGAGATCAGGCTTCCCTCATGGCTCAGATGGTAAAGAATCTGACTGCGATGCGGGATACCTGGGTTCCATCGCTGGGTTGGGAAGATCTCCTGGAGGAGGGCATGGCAACCCACTCCAGTATTCTTGCCTGGAGAATCCCCATGGACAGAGGAGCCTCTCGGGTCCCAGTCCATGAGCTCCCAAAGAGTCGGACACGACTGAGCTACTAAGCACAACTAAGAGATCAACTAAATAGAACTCATTGCAAGGGTATCTTCTCACATGTATTATGTGCGACAATAATCTCTTCCTCGAAGCGGTTTAAGACCAGCTCATTTGAGTGTGACAGCATCTAGCCTGACACACAGACTCAGAAAAATATAACTCTGTCTCTTCCTGAGTGGAGCCCTCTCTCTCCCCCAGCCTGAGTTACTGTATCAGATTGTGAACGATGTATCCCTGATTCCAATTCTAACTCTGGCCCCACAGCAGCTCCTGCAGATTGTGGACATCTGCATCAAGTGGAAACACTAATTATGTCATCCCACCATCGCAGACAGAAAACCTAAGTCATCTACTGTGGAAGAGGCAGGGGGAGAGGGACTCGAGGCAAGGAGACCAAAATAAAACAACTCTCTGGTCACAGTGAATGAGACCCTTCACGTGATCACATATACCAGGAGGAAACATTTTGGAGAGGTTTCCAGGAAGTTCTTATCTCTAGGTCATGCCTACTGAGATGACATTAGGGCTGAGACAAAGGGAAGCACCCAGCATGGCCCAGTTTCTGATCTGGGCTACTGAGTGCAGTAGAGTGCTACCTATAAAGACTCAATAGGGAGAAAGACTCTATGTCTTCATTTATATTACTGATCTTGTGGTACCTAGAGCTGCCTTACACTTACATGTAATCATTTATTTTCCTATTGTTAAGAGATTCCCTGGTGGCTCAAATGGTAAAGAAACCGCCTGCAATGGGGGAGACCCGGGTTCAATCCCTGGGTTGGGAAGATCCCCTGGAGAAAGGAATGGCAACCCACTCCAGTATTCTTGCCTGGAAAATCTCATGGACAGAAGCAGCCTGGCGGGTCACAGTCCATGGGGTCTCAAAGAGTTGGACACGATTGAGCAACTAACACTTTCACTGTTTAAACCATATTTGAATTGAGGTTTCTGTTATTTACAGCCAAAAACATTCCAGATCCTCAGGGTGTTTGCTGGGCCCTCTGGTTGTTTTTAAATTTTAATATGTGGTGGCTTCCCTGGTGGCTCAGTGGTAAAGAATCTGCCTGCAAATGCGGGAGACATGGGTTCGGTCCCTGGTCCGGGAAGATCCCACATGCCACAGACAACCAAGCCTGTGAGCCATGTATTGAGCTTGTGCTCTAGAGTGAAGAGCCGCAACTACTGGAGCCCATGTATTCTAAATCCCAGGCTCCACAACAAGACAAGCCCGTGCATCGCCACCTAGAGAGTAGCCCCTGCTCTTGGCAACTAGAGAGAAAACTGCACAGCAATGAAGACCCAGCACAACCGAAAATAAATAAAATTTTTAAAAACTTGAAAAATTTAATATGCTACTATTATCTATCATAATCAATGTGACCATTTCTTATTATCAGATACACTACTTTCAATTTTTAAGAATAGTAAATAATATTGTGATTTTACCTTAGGGGAAAAAAGATAAAGAGTCAATAGGGGCAGAGCAGAATTAGGAGCTAAGGTAGATAAGTTACATGGGATGTGTCTGCTTTGCAGGCAGATGGTAAGAGCAACCAGGAGTTAAATGTAAGACAGCACCCTTTCTAGGAGAAGCCCGGGCAGATCAAGATGTGGGAGATGCTGGGATGTAGGTAGAACCTGTTAACATGGAGTAAATGAGATGGCTGGAAAAAGGTAATAGAATGAAGGGGGCACTGGGGGGAGAAGACCAGGGACACTGTTGCTTAAAAGTGGATGAGGAGGTGAAGTTGATGAAGTGAATGCAGCAGAGGCAGGCAGAGCCAGAGGCTGAGAGACTCTGCCACTGAACTGTGAACAAGTGTTAGCAGACCAAGGATGCAGAAACCTGGCCAAGTGCTCTCCCCTGCCAGGATGGATGGGCAACCAAGAGCTCCCTGGGTTCTATCTTTCTCCAAGGAGTGTGGTTTCAGGCGGCAGTGACCAAGAGAGAACCTCAGGTGGGATGCTCTGAAGATGAAGTGTGTTCATTTGATTTCCTGGGACTTTCTGGATGATTCATCCTTCCCCTTGTCTGGGAGGTGGAAATGCTTTAGAAAGAAATCTTCCCTGGTTATAAATTCTCTGAGTCCCTTCTTAACCAGTCAGGCAAGATTGATGGGCTGAGCTGGTTGACACAGAAGCAATTGGGAATATCATTATTTGCCTTGTATTTATCTGCATTTATGTTAATGGCTTTGTTCTTGGTCAGAGCTGCTACTAAACTAGGGGAAATGTTTACTGCACTCAAAGTTTTTCGGTGATGAATGATGTGGGAGTCACGGAATAGCCTATGCACAGAATATGTAGAAAACAGTCCCCCCCACCTCTGTCCCCGCGACCCTTTTTTTTTTTTTTCCAGTCTGCTTCTGATCCCAATAGCACAGGCCTCCTGAAAACTTGGGACTAAACCAACTCAATTTTTCATATTCTGCTTTGTCATCTGATTGATTTAATGTTTCTTGTGGTCAGACTTTGCAGAGGAAAAATACATGCAGACAATTTCTCTCCCTGGCATGCTCTCTTTCTTGTTCTTTTTTTTTTTTTTAATGGACAATTTCATAAAACCACAGGGCTGGGAAGGACCTTTGTGTGCATTCTTTTCTAACTCCACACTGTATAGAAGCACTTTGGGGAAAAAAAAGAGACAGAAAGAAGTAACTTTATGGAAATTTTTCATGGGTCAGGCTGTGGGCTCAGATGCCTCGTTTGCATTGTCCTATTTAATCTTCCTGAAATTCTACTGCCCCCATGGTGAAGAGGGATACACTGCGGCTTAGATTAAGGAAACAGTTTGGAACTGCTACTATCTAAATTGAACCCATTTTCTGTTTATGTAAATAACATTTTCTTGGACACCAACCATTCTCATTCATCCCTTATGTGTCATCTGTGGCTGCTTTCAAGACACAGTGGAGAAGCTAAGGGGCTGCACCCCAAAGTATCTGGCTCACAAAGCCAAAAATATGTACTCTCTGACCCTTTACAGAAAAAGTTTGCTAACCACCAGTTTAGATGAATTGCCCTGGCCACTGGTAGTCTGCGACAAGGCATGTACTAAATATCCTGTTCTCAGTCCAAACCCTCTTTCTTGCATGTTACTCCCATGTCGATGGACATGAGTTTGAGTAAACTCCAGGAGTTGGTGATGGACAGGGAAGCCTGGCGTGCTGTAGTCCAGGGTCGCCAAGAGTCGGACACGACTGAGTGACTGAACTGAACTCCCATGTCTGTTCACAATATCCACCACATGGAGAACAAAGCCGTTCAGGTAGCCCTTCTGTGTGATCTAATCCCCCAAAGTACTCACCCACCCCCTGACACACCAGTAAGGCTTCCCGCAGCAAATTATAGGCAGGATACAGCAGTCTTCCCTGGTGGCTCAGCTGGTAAAGAATCCACCTGTAATGCAGGAGACCTGGGTTTGATTCCTGGGTTGGGAAGATCCCCTGGAGAAAGGAATGGCTACCCACTCCAGTATTCTGGCCTGGAGAATTCTATAGACTGTGTAGTCCATGTGGTCGCAAAGAGTTGGACAGGACTGAGTGACTTTCACTTTCAGTGAGGACACATGTGCGGAAGACATTTGAGAAACAGGAATTTCGATTCTTCTTCACCCTTTACCCGACAGTGGGTTTCCTCTTCTGTTTCGCAGAAAGGAATCCAGAAAGGATATTAGTTTGATATCATTTCATAAAGATTTGAATACTCTTAGTACCTTCCTTTAGTAGAGAAGATTTCCTGGCAGAGGTAGAATTGGATGTGGTTTTTCGCATCACTGTTTATACGATGGAAAGGAAGATGGTTTTGTGGGATAAGGAGACTTACCCAACAGTTCAGTCAGCAAGTGGTAGAGCCAGGATTTGAACTCAGGTCTACAAGCAAAGCCCACTCTCTTTCCCATGGGACATTTCTTGAATGAAGCCAGCAGGTAAAGAAGTAACTTTCAGATCTGGTCCCCAATGGAGTGCCCCGGTTTTCTCAGGGTTCACTTTTCTTAGAGGTGAAGTAAACTTGAATGAACAGATGTCAATCAAAGGTAGATATTCCTGGTCCTGAAGGGAGTCAGGAATGTGAAGATAAGAGACAAAGAAGGTGGGGCATATAGAACACATGAGGAGAGAGGGCTTGAAGGGAACTGAAATGGACAGGGGAAAAAAAAAAAAAAACAAACTCTGAGTGCAGACTCTTTGGACCAGGAGAAAGTGGGGACCAGGCAGAGCTAGGAGGGGACCCAAGACAGACCAACTGAGGTCCATCCATGGAGGTCAAGTCTATAAGACATCAGAAGGGTGATACATCTGACCCTGGGCCTTTAATTTGAGATGTGATTTCTACACTGGTAGAGGGTCTGATTAATCAGAGAATTTTAGGACATCAGCAAAGAATGGAGTGATGGGTCATCTGGTCTGAACTTTGATCTCATCCTGACATCTCTCTCTAGTGTCCACCACTGGGCATGCCCAGACCCTTCCTGATCACATCTAGTGATAGACAACCTGGTCCTTCTGTGTCAGGCAGCTCAAGCAAACCTGGATGATCTCCTGGTGACTTACACCAATCAAGCCCAGTCCTCCTGCAGGAGACAATCAGGAAAGACATAACTACTCCATCACATAAAAGAGACAAAGACAGTTTGATATATTTTATGAATTTTAGGACCCATACAACGGTCCTCTCCGAGTTAAACATAAGAACCATCATTTGTAAATGCCATCTATGCATGATCAGATCACCAGAAACTTTGTTACATCCTTAAGAGATCCTCATTTCTGCATGCTAAGTCACTCAGTAATGTCTGACTCTTTGTGACCCCACGGACTATGGCCTGCCAGACTCCTCTGTCCATGAGATTCTCCAGGCAAGAATACTGAAGTGGGTTTGCTATTTCCTCCTCCAGGGGATCTTTCCAATCCAGGGATCAAACCCACATCTATTGTGTCTCCTGCACTGGCAGGGGGATTCTTTACCACTTTGCCACCTGGGAAGCCCTTTCAGTCCTACTACTACTTAATAAGAAAGAAAACTGAGGCTCTGAGAACAGAAGCTCCCCAGGGTAACAGCAACGTGGGCTGGAGGAGAACAAGAGACAGATTTCCAACACAGGTCATTCTTTGAATCTCGTGCAATTCCGAACACCAGAATTTTTAATTCCCTCAGCAATATGGTAACTTTACTCTGGATGTTAAGAAGTCAAAAAGAATAAGTGGGCATGTTTTTTGTTTGTTTATTTGTTTGTTTTTTCATTATATTGACATGGAGGAGAAACAGTAAGTTGAATTGAGTCACAGCTATACAAGAAAGACAACTGACCGGTTGAAGAGTATCTTCTTATAAAATCCCTTAGCTTGTTTCTGATGTTTAAAATAAAAATCCACGGTGCATGTCTCTGTAAATTCAGGAAAGAAATTCACCAATTTCCCAGGAATAGTTGATAAAATCCTATTTCCTGGTACTTATCAAACAGTGGTAATATATATTTGGTAATTGGATAAACTACCTCTCCTTGTCATTTTAAAATCGATAACATCTTTAAAATGTATTTCCATGATAATTCCCTCTAAGAAAAGTATCAGAGGAGGCAGTTTCATGGACTATAGCTTTATAGACAATGAGGTTAATCAAGCTGGATACATTTTCAAAAATGGCCATGAGTTCTCAAGCCTCCAAGGTCACAAAATCGAAATCAACAATAAAATTTTTGTTTGAAATGGCACCATAAAGGCTGATGCCAGTTACCGTTTCTGGCTCTTCTTTCCTCAATTCTTAC
The DNA here is from genome assembly GCF_000754665.1 of Bison bison bison. Classification (NCBI taxonomy): domain Eukaryota; kingdom Metazoa; phylum Chordata; class Mammalia; order Artiodactyla; family Bovidae; genus Bison; species Bison bison. The sequence goes on along the minus strand of NW_011494869.1, from coordinate 8,527,981 downwards.
GCCTAACACGATTTCAAATTAGGAACTGGCCTTCTGTGGGCACCTTAATGGAGCTGTCACTCCTCTGAGTCTCTCGTCCGGGACAACTTCCTTCCTTGTGTTACAGATGAAACATCCATGGCCTCATGAACTGCAAGTCTGACTTCCAAAGGCTCAGGGCACCCACTGTCTGACATACACTTATTTTCCGAATATTTTAACGACAAGGGGATTAGACACTTAAAAAATAACAGATTCTGCTTTGCATGAAAATATAATATGTTTCCATCTTAATGATGTAAAAGAATAGCTTGTTATCATGGTGCATCTGAAGAAAAAACAAATTACATATGCAAATGTTTTTTGGCTAATTAATTCAATTCTGAAGATAAAATTGGGACAGTACAGAATTTCAAGCAGATTCCTAATAAGTTCTGGAACCTAGCAATTTTTAACTAAAATACTGGGCCATCTATTTTCAGGCAATAAAGCTTCTTGCAGACCCTCAATGCTGGGGCCCGATTTATTCTATGTTTGCAAAGAGCCTTAATAGACTGATACGTTATTTGTCCCATCACTTCTGCGATGTAAAGTTCAGGGTCAAAATTTAGACGGCATAGGTGAAACTCCTAGTTAACTTGCACAAATTAAAATACTTCCCAGGAAAACAGACTTCATCTACCATACCCAGTGTTATAGAGATGAGATTATAAAACCTCTGTCAGTTACACAATTAAGCTGATCTCTGAATGTGAAGGCCCAACTCCATTTAAATGAGTGGAAAGTACATGGATTTGGAGACACAAAGATCTTGATTTGAATAATGAATCTGCCAGCTATTTGCTATGTGAGAGAAGAAAACAGTTAAAAGAACTAATACATACTCAATTTTTTCACCTGTAAAGTGGGCTTAAAAATGTCTACCTTTAAGGGTTTTTTGTTGTTGTTGTTTGTTTTCTTTTTAAGAAAATTTAGAACAAAAAACATATTTGTGTTGGAGGAAAAACAAAAAAGCAAAAACAAGCTTTACAATCCCAGCTGCCTTTTATGAATGTTTGTTCCTAATAAAAGAAGAAACATTTTGTTCTGCCATGAGATAAAGAGGCCTTGACAATCTCAAAAATCTTCAGAAAGGCTTTGGGCTAAGCTTATCTCATCCAGAATTCAGGGATCAAGAAAGACTCTAGATTACACAGTAAAGAAACTGTCTTAGAGCTTGGTATACAGTAGATTCGCAGGAATGTATTTGTTTACCATCTAAAGGTGGTGTTGCAGTGCTATAATATCCCAGTTTTCTGGGAGTACCAAGAAGTTCCTTTTGTCTTACAGGAGCATCTAATTCCTTCAGCTCAGCAGCACAGAGAGAGAATTTTTATTATACACCTGATGGTGGCTCCAGACAAGTGGTGGAGATCTACAAAAAAAAGAGTATACAAAAGGCACATAAAGCATGTGCATACACAGTCACCACATCCTAACCTCTGGCCAGGAAAGATATGGCTGGTCTATGTTTGATCTACCCAGGACTCCAGAATTCCACATGGTTAAGGAACTAAAGTTGGCCTGAAGGATTAAACACATTTCCCGTTATTTATGTATCCCAGTAAAAAGGGGACTTTCTGGCATCTCTGCCCAGGGCCACCTCTCTAAATGCCGCTGTCCATGAGGACAGAGGAATACTGAGGGTCACTGGCTGGGAGGTTTGCATCGGAAGGACTCCCTCAGACCACGGAAGTAAGGTCTTAGTCTGGAGTCAGTAGAGACAGAGACCACCTGAACTCACATCCCAGAAAAGCACTGAGAGCAGGCAAAGGGACACCAGAACTGAATGATGGGGCAGCTCAAAGAAGAGCCAGCAGGGCCCAGACAGAGGGCGGAAATAGGGCACAGAGCCTGGGAGTGCCTGGCAGGCGGCAGACCAGGACGCTAGGTTCCCAACATTCCCCACGTCTCAAGGAACTGAGGCCAGGAGGCAGGGTTGAGAGGAAGATACCCAGATCAGGAGTAAGTGGAAGACATGAGGCTAGAAAACAGCTAAGGGCCACAGGCAAGACAGCCAGGACCAGGAGCTCGACCCAGGGCTTGACGAGGACTCACGGGACTCCTGGAATAGCTGCCAACCCAAAATGAGTTTCATCTGCAAGGAAGCCTTAGGTCTTGGGCCAATATCCAGGAAAAGCCCAAGGGCAGACAAAAGCTATTCTTCCAAGTCAAGGTAGTAGAGGCCACCACTACATATGGAATAGATAACTAATACGGACCTACTGTACAGCACAGGGAACTCTACTCAATACTGTGCAACGACCTCTGTGGGGAAAGAATGAAAAAAAAAACAATGGATATATGTATATGTAGAACTGATTCATTCTGCTGTGCAACAGAAACTAATACAACATTGTATATTAACTACACTCTAACAAAAATTAACTTAAAAAAAATAGCAACATCAATGGATGCAGTGGCTCAGACAGTAAAGAATCTGCCTGCAATGTGGGAAACCCAGGTTTGATTCCTGAGTCAGAAAGATCCTCTGGAGAAGGGTATGGCAACCCACTCCAAGATTCTTGCCTGGAGAATCCCATGAACAGAAGAGTCTAGTGGGCTGCAGTCCATGGGGTCACAAAGAGTCAGACACTTTCACTTCCAAAAATGATCATACTAAGTGAAGTCAGACACAGAAAGACAAGTATCATATGATATCACTCATGTGGAATCTAACTTTTAAAAATTATACAAATGAATTTATTTACAAAATAGAAACAGACTTACAGATATCAAAAACAAACTTAAGGTTATCAAAAGGGAAATGTGTAGGGGGAGGGATAAATCACTTTGCTATATACCTGAAACTAATACAGCATTTTAAATCAACCACAATCCAAGAAAATTTAAAAAAAAGAGATCACACACATACAAAAAGGTTGATTGTTATAAGGTGTAATTATTGTGGAAGGATTCTGATGAAAAAATCTGCTATATGCCAGGTTTACTATATGCCAGCTATGGTTAAATGCATTAAATGAATTGTCTTCTTTTTATAAGAACCCTAGGAGATGAGTACTATCATTTATCCTCATTTTAATGATAAGGCAACAGAGTGATGTGGGTAAAGTAACTTTGCCCAAGGTTGCCCCATTATAAAGTGGTAAAGCCAGTATTTGAATTCAGGTGGTGATTCCAGAGCCCAAGGTTTAAGCCTTTGTGTCTACTGTATGCAGAGTTAGGGGAGTGATGATCAGGAAAGAGGTTTTCAGTAGAGGTTAGTGAATGATCAGGAAAGAGGTTTTCAGTAGAGGAAGGGAAGGCCCATAAACATTGATCACAGTGTTCTCCTTGATGCTGAGAACTTAGGTACCACAAAGCCAGGGGCATCATATGTTAATAGAGTTGACCATATGTAAGGCAGACTTGTTACCCTCTCTGTCTGACTCCAACCCCTAAAGGGCTGTTGGAAGACAGGGAAAAACAGAAGACCAGAATACTGACCGCCTTCCTGAGCCTTTCTGGGCCACAGCCAAGTCTGGCCCCATCTAATCTTCTAACTGAATTCATCTTCAAATTGCCAAAGCCCCGCCCATGCAGGAATGTGGGGCAGGGGAAGATAAGCACGTCATCTTCACTTTTTAATTTCTTTTTTCATCGTCTTATCACAAGGTCTTTGGTAATTTTCCGATTTCAAAGGAAATATTTGGAAGGATATCTGAGAACTGGATGCGTTCATGTTTTACACCAAATGCTTTCAACATAAGAATCCACCCAATCGTATCTAATAAAAATATCCTCCCTGAGCTGGTACCAGGAGGTTTCATTAAAATAGCAGTCGATAAGCAGAGCTGATTTGGCAGCAAGGAAGGAAAAATCATAGGCGTATCAGGCCTTTGGAATTCAACAGTGCGGCTGAACCTAGGCCCTTTTCAGTGGCCTAAAGACCAGTCTCAGTCTTGCCTCACTCTCAGTCTTGCCTCATCAGACACCGAGGAATGTATTAGACCAAACAGTGCTGAACTGTCAGTTTGAGAGTAATATTAGAGGTCTTTTCTCTCTCCATCATGTGGAAGCCATCATTGCCATGAGAGAAATAGAAGAAGGAAGGAATTATTCCCAGCTGGGAGAAGCAAGGAGTGCTTCCTGGAGGAAGTGGCATCTAAACTGGACTTTGATTATGGGTGAGACCTGGGCATCAAGAATGGGAGAGGGCTTGCTCTGAGGGGTAATGAGCACAAACGGACATGAGATCAGGGTTGTGGGTGAACAAGGGACATACAGGAAGCAATTAAAGTTCAGGTTTCCCAGAGTTAAAGGGCTGTGGGGGGCATGAGAACAAACATGGTCAATCCATCATCACTGGCTTCTGCTATTTGGATATAAGTTTACTCATTAACCCAAAGGGTATGCTGAGGTCCCTTTCAGCTCTGATCATTCATAATTCTAACTCCGTCAGTGTCACATACCAGCAACCTTGGAGATTCTGTAAGGATGAGGGGGTACTGAGAAGCATGAGCTGAAACTGGCTGGCAAAAGTGGAAGTGTTAGTTGCTCAGTCACGTCTAACTCTTTACGACCCCATGGATTAGCCCTCCAGGCTCCTCTGTCCACAGAATTCTCCAGGCAAGAATACTGAAGTGGGTAGCCATTCCCTTCTCCAGGGGATCTTCCCAAACCCAGGGACCGAAACCAGGTATCCTGCACTGCAGGCATTACCTTTACTGTCTGAGCCACCAGGGAAGCCCAAAGCCTCCTCAAATCCCTCCAGAGTAATTCCAGTCTTTTGCATACAGTGTTTCCCCTGCCTGACATCCTCTCTGCTTCCTCTCCCCAATGTGGCTGGAGAGAAAGAGACTCAGCTCCCATATCTCCTCTTCTGTGACTATTCGCTGTCCTCTTCGTGGCCATCCAGCAGCTCTGCGCTCCAGGTTTCCTCTTCCGCTTTCGCATGACACTCTGTCCACCCCTTCAGCCCTGGCCACATTGTGCAGAGTCTACATGTGTCAGTAACAACACCAATGGTAACAGAGGATACAGTCTCCAGAGCTCCCAGGACCAGCTGGATTTTCCCTGCAACACTCCATCACTTCCGTCAGAGAGCCCTGGACTGCATGACCAAAAAGACCTTTTTCTGTAGTGAAGAGCGTGGAGCCAGGCTGCCTGGGTTTGCAGCCTGGTTCTGCCATGTATCCAGCTGGGTAACCTTGGGTGGGTACATTACCAGCCTCTCCGTGCCTCCGTTTTTCTCTTCTGGAATATGGGACAATAATCCCACCCATTTCATAAGTACTATTAAAACTACCATAAACCACCTGAGAAAATGGAGGTCCCTGAGGCTAAGAGGAGAGGCTAAGAGCTAAGACGGAGGTTCAGTGAGTCAATGATATGGGACACACTTAGTGCTTGGCATAGAGGCGGTGTTCCATACAGGCGTGCTTACTGTATTCATTTTAGGTGTGAACTCAGGAGTTTCCTATGTCTTGGCAACTGTGTTGGATAAATGAGCAGATTTTCCCAAGGTTCCTCCCAGTTCCAGCATCCTCTAGTCTCAGCTGTCACTCAATGGCCTGAGGGCAGGGCAGGACCCTTGGGCGGGGCAGGGGGTGGGCTCACCTCAGGGCAGCCCCAGCAGCAGCACAGCCTCCAAGTCTGTCTCGGGCACCCAGCACACAGATGTTTCAGGTTAAAGCCTGTGACTGGAAAAACCATCCTTCAAAACAACTTACTTTTAAACTTCTAGTACATGAATTAGATCTTAAAAAAAAAAAAAAAAAACCAGAGAAGAAGAAAGAAAAGAAAAAGCAAAGTAACTGATCTGTTTTGTGCCAGAGCTGTTTGGTCTCTCCAAACACTTAGTCCAGCCGCTCTCATTGTCTGGGATCAAAGCGTCTTCCCCACAGGCTGGCTTTGTTCTACTCTGAGCAGAACAGGCTGAAAGGAGAGCTCCTCCAGGCTTCCTGCCTCCCTCCCCCTGAACTTTGAGGGAACAAAGAGATTTACAAGGCAAGGATCCCAACTACAAGGTGCTAATGATCAGAATCACACGCGTGCAGGTCTGGACGAGTGTTCCCAAGTCACAAGCCTTCCGGAAGGGGGAAGCGCTGCTGGGAGGAACCAGGAGCAGGCGGGCAGGGACCCAGGGCACCTGGGTCTGCCTCTTGGAAGGCAGAGCACTCCCGCTCTAGGAGCATCTCATCCAGGAAGGATGCCTGATCCCCACGGATACTCAGGGGCCTCTCCGGCTCCAGGGATCAGGAGGCGCCACCCGGCAGACCGGGTCCCCTCTTGTGCAGCCCTGGGAAGTTATTGTTTAGTCTCAGTCTGTGCCGGCAGTGGCAAAGGGTTTGCTGAGAAGGACAGAACACGGGCTCCGGAAGGAGTCCTGTTTAGCATGAATCAGAATCACCTCCAGGGCTTGTTGAAATATAGATTGCTAGGCCCCAGGCTCAGAGTTTCAGATTCAGTAGATCTGGGTAGAGCTTGGGAATTTGCATTTTGACAAGGTCCCAGATGCTGCTGGTTTAGGGACCATCCTTGATGGCCGCTGCTCTGTACAACTTATTCTCAGGTTGAGACACAGAAAACCACTCAAGGCCAGTTATGGTCTCTTATCTCAGCCTCTGGATGCTTCTCCCCAAGGATCCCGAGACCCTATGAGCAATGAAGCCGAGTGAGCGCTCACTGCCCACCTGGGTTACTGTTCTCCTGGGTACACACCATGTCTCTGGGTCAGGGTGGAAACCTCGCATCAGGGTTCACTGGATAATGTTGTGAAAAGCAGAAGGCAGCACTACGGCCAGCCAGAGCAGGAGACACTGCTAAGTAGACTCTCTGGCTCCTGCAAACCCACATAGGAGCTGGGTGGCCATGGCCAAGTCACCGAAACTTCACGAGGCTCTGCCTACTTACTGGAGAATGAGGAATGGTAGATGACTCCTCCCCGAGTTGTTAGAGATTCTGGAACCCATATACCACTCACATCAGGCTCTGTGATAACGTGAGTTTAAAAGACAACCTAATCCGAGCGACTGATCTGATCTGATCTGAATCTAAGTGACCTGCACTTCAGTTCAGTTACTCAGTCATGTCTGACTCGTTGCAATCCCATAGACAGCAGAACATCAGGCTTCCCTGTCCACTACCAACTCCCGGAGCTTGCTCAAACTCATGCCCATCGAGTCAGCGATGCCATCCAACCTTCTTATCCTCCGTCATCCCCTTCTCCTCCTGCCCTCAATCTCTCCCAGCATCAGGGTCTTTTCTAATGAGTCAGTTCTTCATTATCAGGTGGCCAAAGTATTGGAGTTTCAGCTTCAGCATCAGTTCTTCCAATGCATATTCAGGACGGATTTCCTTTAGGATTGACTGGTTTGATCTCCTTGAAGTCCAAGGGACTCCCAAGAGTCTTCTCCAACACCACAGTTCAAAAAGCCTCTCTCACCTAAACACTTTCTGTCCTTTCTGTGAGCTCAGCTTTTGCCTGCAATCCCTATGGCTGATTGCTGATTCATGTTGATATACGGCAGAAAGCAACACAATATTGTAAAGCAATTATCCCCCAATTAAAAATAAATAAATTTTAAAAAAGAAACCAAAACAAGATCTCTGTGTGGTCGTAAAATAATATAATCAATGACCAGATACCTCTGATGTCACAGTGCTGAGTTGTCTGTGAGGGGCAAGACTGGGCTTGAGTCCCCATGAGCCAGGCACACACAGAAGACTGTGGTCCCACTGCCCAGAGAATCCAAGGAGAGCCCGAGTCTCAAGGCGGAAACCAGGGAGACCAATAGTGCACCAGCCTCATGAGTGACACAAACAGTAGTGCAAAGGCACGGCCCACTCATAACACTTTTTCAAATGTCAGTAAAATAAATGGTATTTCCAATTGTATTTCCAAGAAAGCACATGGTCAGGTCACGGCGTCTCCAGCCTAGGCAGTTCTTCCTTTGGTAATCCACCCAGGTGCTGCTTCAGGTTACACATACCATGACTCAACTAATACTAAGAGCAACCCCTTCCATGGGGCAAGAACACTGGGGGTATGGGGAGGATGGGTGGGATGTTGGACTTGCTGTCCTAAAGGGAAGAGGCGAACCCAGGGTTCCAGACCATGGCCCGTTTGGGATGGAGATTCCATGTCAGGCGATTCCAGCACAGTTTCAAATGGGCTAAGTCTCCCACCTTTCTTGCCGGGCTTGCCTCCACCCGTTGAACCTGAACTCTAAAATATGTCACGGCAATGCTCCCATGTTAATGATCCAACGTCAAGTCATCTCATTCATATGCAAATGCTCTGACACAGACGCTATCTGAAATGAATTCAGATGGAATATGCCAACATCTTTTTTTTTTTAATCCTTCCAGAGAGTTATGATGTTGCTACATAAGTTAATGAGAGGAATGGAAGAGCAAACGCTGCTCCTGAAACCTGTC
>NW_011494869.1:8514629-8519481 GCF_000754665.1 Bison bison bison | reverse complement strand
TGAAACCTGTCAGCGGTATAACTATTTAGATGGGTATTAAAGCCAGGCAGTGTCATATAATTTGAGGGTATGGTTGAAGACATCTTAAGAATATTTTGTTTCTGACAATTGAATCATAATTTTAATAGACATCTCCAAAAAGAGAAGCGGTGGTAGCAGCCACGTAACGTTTATTTAGGAGCTGGTGAAGATCTTTGATTCAAAGTGCTGGCTGAAATGACAGTACCCGGTTCTTAGAATGTCAGTCCTGCCAAAGGGCTTGTATTTTATTATAATAGGAAGTGCAAAAAAATATATATATATATATATATATTTCAACTCAATGCCCAGCACTATGCAAAGTGCCACACATTCACTTTCTGTTTAATCCTCACTGCAGCTTTGTGAGAGAGCAACTTTTAGTATCCTCGTTTTATGGATGGGTAAACAGAAGCACAGAGAGGGCAAGTAACTAGCCCAAGGTCACACAGCTAATGAGGGGAGGAATCAAGATTTCAACCTTGTAGTCTGGTTTGAGTTTTACTTACTGGCCTATTCTCCCTGTGGGCAATGCATTCTACTGCTTTAATCTTAAAGGTGGGAAGAAGCTGGTCAGCCCAGGGAAGCACTGACCTGGTCATACTTCTAGTAGACACCACTTTGGAATAAAACCATGTTTCTTTAACCCCCAGCTAAGGTGAGCCTTTCATCAAATCTTACAAAGGGATGGTATGATTTGTGAAAGGAGTAGAATATTTAGAGAAGCTAAAAACTGGATTAGAATCTTGGTTTTGGCATTTGTTAGATCTGCTGCCTCAGGCAAATGTCTAAACTTTCTCAGCCACAGTTTGATCATGTGAACAATTGGGAGATTCCTGCTCTATCTTCCTGGGTTGTCACTGGAGAGACCTGAGGTCCAAAATTAACGTTTGTGTGAAAAGTTGCACTTCTGCCATCGCCCTGGAGCCCAATGCAATGGCTGCCCTGAGCTCAGAAAGCAGATGAGGCAGGTGGTGTTTAGAACAAAGGCTCCATGACCACCTTAAAGAGCAATGTTACTGGATTGTAAAGGGAACAACAACACAAGTGCCCATCCCCACTGGAATGGATGTGTCAACCGACAGGCTGTTATAGAGCAAGCAGGATAAACAATTGACAACCATACACGACAGCACTGATGGTTCTTGCAAATGTAAGGTCAAGTGAAAGAAGTCAGATGGAAGAGTACATGCATGTGATTCCATTTATATAGAGTACACAGGAGGCCCATGGAGGTCACCCTGCAGGTTGGTCACCAGAAGGGACAACGAGGAAGGGGGCTTCTAACGAGTTGCCAATGATTTGTTTGTTATTCTGGATGCTAATGACACAAGTCTGTTAATTCTGCAAGGCTGTGAGAGGCTATATACTGACAATATATGTACTTTTATATATATCTCAATAAAATTTTAAAGGATTTCAGGGGCTTAATTCTCCTCTCATGGGACTTCTCTGGTGGTTCAGTGGCTAAGACTCCACACTCCCAATGCAAGGGGCCCAGGGTTCGATGCCTAATCAGGGAACTAGATTCTGCATGCCACAAATGAGAGTTTACATGATGCATTAAAGACTGAAGATCTTGCATGCCGCAACGAAGACCTGGCACAGTGAAATAAATGAATAAAAATCAATATTAAAAAATTCTCCTCTCCTGAAAACAGTCTTTGACCTCACAGAGCCAAAAGAGGCATGAGACATGAAGAGGGAGCCCACCCAGTCCAGCCCGTGAAGAAGGACCAGGGATTCATCCACACCCCTTCTAAAAGAGTTCTGATGGCAGACATGTGAGAAGGCTGTCTTGGGTGGTGAGAGTGCAGGTGGGCAGAGCCTGGGGGAGAAGGAAAGAACTAAAAGACAGACTGGGGACCTAAGACCACCACCTCAATAGCATCTGTTCATGCTGAGTCTTCCCGTCTCGCATGCAACCACTACTCACCGACTGCTGCAAAGCATCATCTAAGCATCATTGTGTTTGGTCTCATAAGAGTCTTCTAAGATAGCTTTTATTGTTCCTCTTTACAAATGGTGGGATCCAGACTGCGGGCAAATAAGTCACTGCTCTAAACGCAGCCAGTAAGCAGCCCATCTGGAATCTGAACCAGTCTATCCGATTGCAAGAACTGCCCTTTGACCAAGGCCCTGCTCCTCCTCTCCATGGGAAGGTAATTCTTCCTCCTTCCTGTTCCTGGGCCAGAACTGGATCGTTATGATGGCATGTGGGTGAAAGTGAACCAGAGATCTTTAACCTCAGCCTGGTAGGTTTTTAATTATTAAACCTCTTGTTAGATCTTTATGCGGTAGAGAACTTAAGGGACTGATTCAAAGGACAGGAGCCATCCGAAGCACCCTCTGGCAGTGGTTTCGCAGTGAATGAACAAGTGGAAGAATGGACAAGGCACTTGGTGAGGGCCGTGGAGCTGACTTACTGCATCACATCCTCACGATAAAGGCGGGAGCAGACTTTTGTCCCCACATGCATACACGTGAGAAAATGAGGCCAAGAGCGTTGGTTGGAATGACTGGCTAAAGAATGCTTGGTGAGGGAGTGGCACTGCCAGAAACAGCCAGGCCTATTAATACACACTGGAGACACTTCTGCCTGGGTGTCAACACCCGGCACACTGTTTAGACAGCAAAACCTCAAAACCATGTTAAAGAGAAGCAGCTCTTTACTTAATGAAGCTGAATTATCCTTTAAAAATAGGGCTGCTATTTATTGTATTTCTGGAGCACAGAGCGGATGAGTGGGATATTTTAATACTATGTTCTGAGAAAGATGTGAGTTCAAACCAGTGATGCAGTTGACAAAACTTGAGGATACACCTTCTTCGGCAATGCAGACAAATTCCCCCTCTGCTTGTTCCTTTGAGATCTCACAATAGTATCCAATCCCTGTTTGAACCTGAGGGTGGACTCAAAGGAGTCTGCTTCTTGACTCAGAGTCTGCATATCATGGCTAAAAGGAGATCCCAATGGCCCAACTCCAGGCAAATCTCAGTCACCCTCAGCCTCTCACTCAATGCTAACACTAAGCAGAGGTTTTTTCAGTAGTCATGTACGAATGTGAGAGTTGGACCATAAAGAAGGCTAAGCATGGAAGAATTGATGCTTTCAAATTCTGGTGCTGGAGAAGACTCTTGAGAGTCCCTTGAACAGCAAGGAGGTCAAATCAGTCAGTCCTAAAGGAAATCAACGCTGAATATTCATTGAAGGACTGATGCTGTAGCTGAAGCTCCAATACTTTGGCCACCTGATGTGAAGAGCTGACTCATTAGAAAAGACCCTGATGCTAGAAAAGATTGAAGGCAGGAGGAGAAGGGGGTGACAGAGGATGAAATGGCTGGATGGCATCACTGACTCAATGCACATGAGTTTGAACAAGCTCCAGGAGATGGTGAAGGACAAGGAAGCCTGGCATGCTTCAGTCCATGGAGTCGAAAAGAGTTAGACAAGACAGCAACTGAACAACAATGAAAGAATGTGAAGGGTCTTTGATGGACACTCCTGCTCTGAAGTTCTACTTGATACCCCATGGCCAGTACTTCATTAGAGGCCATAGTGAGAAAGAAGAAAAGCAAGAGTATGTCCACACACCCAAAGCAGAAATAACAAGGAGATGTACATAAGGCAAAAGAATCTTGTAGGATCCAGTAGAGACCATCTGAAATGCCCCTTCTTCCCACAGAAGCAACCCCAAGCATGAAACAATTTCTCCTATCTCCAGAAGGTGCTGAACTAGGAATCTGAATATCACATAGAAAACAACTTTGTTGTTGTTAAGTTGCTAAGTCATGTTCAGCTCTTTGAGACCCCGTGGACTGCAGCACACCAGGCTTCCCTGTCCACCATCTCCCAGAGTTTGCTCGAACTTGTGTGCATTAAGTCAGTGATGCCATCCAACCATCTCATCCTCTGTCCCCCCTCTCCTCCTGCCCTCAATCTCTCCCAGCATCAGGGTCTTTTCCAATGAGTCAGCTCTTCACATCAGGTGGCCAAAGTATTGGAGCTTTAGCATAAGTCCTTCCAATGAATTTTCAGGGTTGATTTCCTTTGGGATTGACTGGTTTGATTTTGTTGCTGTCCAAGGGACTCTCAAGAGTCTTCTCTAACACTGTTCTTCGGTGCTCTTGTACTATTTTCCATTCTCAGTACACATTGATTAATATGTCCCATTGTTTTAGAAAAGGCAGAGGAACCAGAGATCAAATTGCCAACATCCGCTGGATCATAGGAGAAGCAAGAGAGTTCCAGAAAAACATCTATTTCTGCTTTATTGACTATGCCAAAGCCTTTGACTGTGTGGATCACAATAAACTGTGGAAAATTCTAAAAGAGATGGGAATACCAGACCACCTGATCTGCCTCTTGAGAAAGTTGTATGCAGGTCAGGAAGCAACAGTTAGAACTGGACATGGAACAACAGACTGGTTCCAAATAAGAAAAGGAGTACATCAAGGCTGTATATTGTTACCCTGTTTATTTAACTTCTATGCAGAGTACATCATGAGAAACACTGGACTGGAAGAAACACAAGCTGGAATCAAGATTGCCGGGACAAATATCAATCACCTCAGATATGCAGATGACACTACCCTTATGGCAGAAAGTGTAGAGGAACTCAAAAGCCTCTTGATGAAAGTGAAAGTGGAGAGTGAAAAAGTTGGCTTAAAGCTCAACATTCAGAAAACGAAGATCATGGCATCCGGTCCCATCACTTTATGGGAAATAGATGGGGAAACAGTGGAAACAGTGTCAGACTTTATTTTGGGGGGCTCCAAAATCACTACAGATGGTGACTGCGGCCATGAAATTAAAAGATGCTTACTTCTTGGAA
>NW_011494869.1:8499359-8514529 GCF_000754665.1 Bison bison bison | reverse complement strand
GACTCTTGAGAGTCCCTTGGACTGCAAGGAGATCCAACCAGTCCATTCTGAAGGAGATCAGCCCTGGGACTTCTTTGGAAGGAATGATGCTAAAGCTGAAACTCCAGTACTTTGGCCACCTCACGCAAAGAGTTGACTTATTGGAAAAGACTCTGATGCTGGGAGGGATTGGGGGCAGAAGGAGAAGGAGAAGGGGACGACAGAGGATGAGATGGCTGGATGGCATCACTGACTCGATGGACGTGGGTCTGAGTGAACTCTGGGAGTTGGTGATGGACAGGGAGGCCTGGCGTGCTGCGATTCATGGGGTCGCAAAGAGTCGGACACGACTGAGCGACTGATCTGATCTGATCTGAAAAAAAATGTTATCACCGACTTTGAATTTACACTATGAGCCTGAATCCTGCCTCCATCATGGCTGGAGATGGCCCCCATTGCCAGAGCTGATACCCTTCAGATGCTAACAACTCTCTCTCCTGACCCTGAGACTTTCTCTCTTTCTCTGAGGTCCACTGGCTTTCCCAAAGCTGCCTCGTCAGTGTCTGTTATCAGCCCCCACATTCAGACACAAGCTGGCATCACTGAAAATACCAGCCTCCCTTCTCCAAAGAGTCCAGCCCCTGCTTCTCTCCCAGCCAACAGAAACTGCAAGGCTCAGGACTCCCCTCCTTTGTTAATGAGGATCAAATCTCACTCTCTGCTAACCCAAAGAAAGGAAAAGGCAGCCAGTCATGCCAAGAGGCTGTGAAAGAGCTTCCTCTAATCCTCCCAAAGCACTCGAGAGACGGCTTTCAGCCAAGTCAGGGTCATTTCATGTATTCTGCTCTGGAAAAGATATTCAAAATGATTAAGTTCATTAGAAAAGAAAGAAAAAAAAAAAAAACGGTCCAAAGGAACGACCTCTGCCCAGCAGCTGCGTTCAAGTAAGTACCTTCTCTAAGGATCTGATGTGTGTGGGAAAGCTCAACAAAGGTATGTGGGAAGGCAGGAACCACCCACACCAGGGAGGGGTTCTTTCTGCCCAGCAAACCCGCCACAGTGCCACACAGATCAGAAGCAATCAGCACTCTAGTCCTGGTGCCGAAGAGGAACCAAAGAGGATCACACAGTCTCTGTCCTCAAACATCTTCCAGTCTGGACAGAGAGATGACAGATATAGAGAAAACATAAGACCTGACCAGACCTGACAGTGGACACAGAAAAAAGGAGCCCCGGAGGGAGGCTGTCTGTGTTAGACCTCAGATGAGTTGAATTTGGAAGGGCAGGGAGGATGTTCCAGGTAGAAAAGAGTATTTTGAGCCAACGTAGGAAGCTCATGGCAACCCACTCCAGCATCCTTGCCTGGAAAATCCCATGGACAGAGGAGTCTGATGGGCTGCAGTCCATGGGGTCACACAACTGAGTGACTAACATTCAGGAAGTTCAAGGAAAGGGAAACGCAGGTTTGGCCCCATGGGAGAGTGAGGAAGAGTCCTTAAGAGTGAGATTGAGTCCTTAGGAGCTTAGACACGAACCAGTGAGCTGTGAGGTTATTCGGAACGTCAGCGTGAGTGTATTTTTAACATCAAAGAGGATGAGCAAGATCGTGTCTTAACTGGCTCGGGAGTCTCAAAGCTCAGAATCTTCACGTCTCTAACTTGCTTCTCCCTCCCACTATCTTTCTTCACTGAATCACCCCCAAGGAGTTTTCAGCTGGGGACAGTGCCCAGCAACAGAGGATTTGGAAATGCATGTAAAGCACTCACGCTGTGAGACACAAGTGGCCTTCATGGGTGGAAGGTAGACACACAAAACACCCTCCATTGTTCAATGAAGAGTCGCCTCCACTAACTGGCAAGAGACACCCTGTGGGTTGTGTCAACTGTGCTGGTGGTGACAATGATGACAATAATAAAACAAAAATAAAATCACGGACCGACTGTTTGACTGAAAGCTGAACTCAGGTGTGTATGAGACAAAAGCTGTCTCTGGACACCCTGATGACAGCCTCTGTGGATCGTGATGGAATACACATCGCCTGTCACTTGTGGCGACAGGGACAATATCCACACTCAACTAATCTCCTCTTCTTCCAGCAACTTTCAACTGGAGCATTAATATCTTAATGGATGAAACATCAGTGTCAAAGGCCTCTCTAAAAATTGGAAATAGAAGCAAAGGGGGCGTCATCTTGTTCTTTCCCAATATATCTGAAACCAAATAGAGCTGCAGGGACCCCGTATTCCAAAGAAGGCAACATGGTTTGCTGCTAAAGTGCAATGAAGAATGAACATGCCCCCTACAAGTAGGAGAAATAGGGTGGGACAGAGAGTTTCAAATATTTGAAATGTTTCAAAAATATTAATAATAAAAATGCACAGGACACCCATAGCAAATATTTAAAACATGACATTGGTACACTGACCACTGTTCCTCTCACAACCTGAAATGGGCTGTGAGTCAATGTTTGCTGAACTTAGTAGGGGAAGAGTAAATTTTCCATTACTTAAAGGGGAAGATGAAATTTCTAATGTGTGTGCCATGCACCAACATGGTGGATGGAGCATTCTGGAAAAGTTTCAAGGAAGCAGCAAAGATTATTATGAGGGTTATGCAGCCCTGAATGGCCCAAGCAGATTGGAGCAGGACTCATTTTGTGAAGGGTTTCCCTGGTGGCTCAGACAGTAAAGAATCTGCTTGCCAATGCAGGAGATGCAGGTTCTATCCTTGGGTCCGGAAGATCCCCTGGAGGAGGGCATGGAAACCCACTCCAGTACTCTTGCCTGGAGAATCCCATGGACAGAGGAGCCTGGCGGGCTACAGTCCACGGGGTCCCAAAGACTCAGACATGACTGACTGACTACCACTCTCACTTCACTTTCAACAGTCTACCAGCGCTGCCACTGCGACGGACAGAACCACCATTCGCTCCAGACTCAGTGCCTTACAGGGCTTACTGATGATCCTCATAGCCACTCTGGAGGGAAGGATGACTGACACAGCAGATGCCCAGAAACTGACTTCCCAAGAGACTCACCTCCAGACCTGTGCACAAGCAAGATGCCCTTAGTTAGGCCAGACCTTGGAGCCCTATAGCAGCCACCCAACACTGCCATCATTTCACTCCAATCAAAAAATGGGCTTTTCTCTTTCTGACTTACGTTACTCTGCATGACAGACACTCATATCTCTACAAATGACCCAATTCCATTCCCTTTTATGGCTGACTAATATTCCATTGTATGCATGTACCACTTCTTCTTTATCCATTCATAGGTTGATGGACATTTGGGTTGCTTCCATGTCCTGGCTACTGTAAGTGGTGCCGCAGCACATAAATGTTGAATCTAGGAAAATGGAATGGATGAAGCTATTTGCAGGGCAGAAATAGAGATGAAGACATAGAAAATGAACATGTGGACATGGGGAGGTAAGCGGAAGGCAAGATGAATTGGCAGATTAGGACTGACATATATACAATGTCGTGGGTAAAACAGACAGCTAATGGGGCCCTGCCGTATGGCACAGGGAGCTCAGCTCAGTGCTCTGCGATGTCCTCGGTGGGTGGGATGGGGAGAGCGAGGAGATGTGTATATACTTATGGCTGATTCACATTGTACTGCAGACACTAATACAACATTGTAAACAACTATATTCTAATTTAAAAAATCATACAATTACAAAAAGGGATCTTTCATAGCACTGTCCACCTTTGTACGCTTTTCTGATGACCCAGAATGCCCACGGAAACCAAAGCAGGAAAGTCACCATAGGGCGAAACACTCCCAACTCTACTGGTAATATTCACTCACTCATAACCTTCACTGCAAAGAATCTCCTTGAGGCTTTTACAAGTAATAAATCCCCTTACAGCAGACTTTGAGAAACGCAGCAGTTTCCCAACACCTCAGACCCCCAGGAGCAACATGGCAAGTTCCCATCTACATCTTCACTTTGTAACAGGCATAAAATGCAAGCCAGCACATCCAGTGCCTGCCACTTCCTTCTTAAGAAGACCCTGTAATGAAACTTCTGCTTTATACCTTCAGTGTTGCCTTTAAATAAAGGGAATTAGGTTGTGTCAAAAACTGCATGCCCTTCAGTTCAGTCTTTCTAATGACTGCTTACAGATGAAGAAACAGAGGTTGAGAGAAGAAATAAATGTTCCCTGAGCAAGGTCATGAGGCTAGTGAGGAAGGGCCTGAATCCAGGTCTAGCTCTATTAGGTACACTTCTATATTAGATATACTTGGATAATTAGCATTATCTAAGTTAATATAGTCCATCAGATATACTTCTATATTAGAAATACTTAATTAGTATTATCTAAGTTAATATACTCCATTAGATACATTTCTATTTTAGATATACTTAGATAATTAATATTATCTAAGTTAATATACTCAATTAGATATACTTTTATATTAGCTATACTTAGATAATTAGCATTATCTAAGTTAATATACTTCATTAGATATACTTTTATATTAGATATACTAAGATAATTAGTATTATCTAAGTTAATGTAGTCCATTAGATAGACTTTTGTATTAGATATACTTAATTAGTATTACCTAAGTTAATACAGTCCATTAGATAGACTTCTATATCTATATCAGATATACAGTTGGCCCTTGAACAACATGGGGGTTGGGACACCAACCCTCTCTGCACAGTCAAAAATCTGCATGTAACTCTAGTCAGCCCTTCACATCCAGGGTTCCACATTCATGGACTCAACCAACAGCAGACCATGTAGTACTATATTAGATGTATCTCTGGCAAGGGGTCTATAGCCCACTGCTCTCTCTTGACCTATTCACTCATGCTCATGACGAGGTGAGGGATGGGTCTCAAGAACCATAGGGGTGCTTTTGAAAACATCCATATCTTAGCCCCACCTTGGTTCTGCATTCTTAAAGGGTTGCAGTGATCCTCAGATCGCTGGAGCAAATGGGTATCATGAAAAGTTTCAGAGATGATGCTGATAAAGTGATTCCTCACATTTGCAACTGGAAACCTGTTCACCAGACCAGACAGTCTCCTAGGAGCAGGAATCCCTGACCAGAATCCACAGATGGGCATCTAAGGATTTCATGAGCTCCCTGAGAAAGTGCTCTGTGCCTGTAACTCATGCATTATGCTGTAATTTGCACCAGATTCTCAAACTAGTCCCTGACTCAAAATAAGCTTAGAAAGTACTCCTTTGGAGAAAATGTGGAATTTTCCCACATTCCTAAAGCAGGAATGTTATTAATTCCATCCTTTCCAGCCTCAACAGACCCCTGGACACATAATGTTAGGCCATTATTCAGGGTACTCACTTAGCTTGCATTTAATGGAACGGTCTCCCCAATTTAATGTAATATTGCTGTTGGCAAATAGATCACTCTTAGAGTCATCAAACCTGCCAACTTTTACACCCGCCAGAGTAAAAAAATTCATCAGATTTTGTCTTTTCATTCCCCCAACCAGCTTTACTAGATTTCTGTCTGGGATCAAAAGGCTGGCTGAAGGCTGGCTGTGCATAAAGTTCTGTGGCTTAATTAAGATGATCATAAGCTGCTCGAGCTCACTCTCAGCCCCATGATTTGTAGGTAGCTTGCTTCTATCAGACACAGAGGCCCCCCTGAGATCAACCTATGAGCATGGAAGGTTCAAGCAAACACACAACCCTCGCAGGAAAACCTGGCTGGGCTTTTGAGCACTGGTCTTGACATTTGTCTCCTCGATGAGTTGCTTTTCTCTTGGTTTGGCCCTGGTAAATCGCTGTTGGAGGACTTTTTGTTTAAATATTTGTGGGCAATCATATTGCTGTCTTCAAGGCTTCCTTATAGTCTCTGCTGGTGTGTTTCTTTTTCACCCATGGTTACAGCATTACTTCTAATGTGTCTCTTTCCTTCTCTGCAGTGCACAGCATCACCGTCACTGACCTGGACACTGTGGAGCACCTGTGGCGTGCCAGGCAGACTGCAAGGCACTGAGGACAGCAGTGAGATGGGACGTACGGTCCCTGCATTCACAGAGCAACTGGCAGCCCAGTGGGAGAGATGGAGATACGGATCAACACAGCGTAGAAGACAGAGTTCTGGGGGAGGAAACTGCCAGAAGGCAATACTAACTCTTGGAGGTCCAGTAGACATTAAGTGGGTGCATATTGTCACCCTGCTTATTTAACTTATATGCAGAGTACATCATGAGAAACACTGGGCTGGAGGAAGCACAAGCTGGAATCAAGATCACTGGGAGAAATATCAATAACGTCAGGTATGCAGATGACATCGCCCTTATGGCAGAAAGTGAAGAAGAACTAAAGAGCCTCTTGATGAAAGTGAAAGAGGAAAGTAAAAAAGTTGGCTTAAAGCTCAACATTCAGAAAACTAAGATCATGGGATCCGGTGTCATCACTCCATGGTAAATAGATGGGGAAACAGTGGAAACAGTGGCTGACTTTATTTTTCTGGGCTCCAAAATCACTGCAGACAGTGATTGCAGCCATGAAATTAAAAGACACTTCTTGGAAGGAAAGTTATGACCAACCTAGACAGCATATTGAAAAGTAGAGACATTATTTTGTCAACAAAGATCCGTCTAGTCAAGGCTATGGTTTTTCCAGTAGTCATGTATGGATGTGAGAGTTGGACTATAAAGAAAGCTGAGCACTGAAGAATTGATGCTTTTGAACTGTGGTGTTGGAGAAGACTCTTAAGAGTCCCTTGGACTGCAAGGAGATCCAACCAGTCCATCCTAAAGGAGATCAGTCCTGGTTGTTCATTGGAAGGACTGATGTTGAAGCTGAAACTCCAAAACTTTGTCCACCTGATGCGAAGAGCTGACTCATTTGAAAAGACCCTGATGCTGGGAAAGATTGAGGGCAGGAGGAGAAGGGGACAACAGAGGATGAGGTAGATGGTTGGATGTTATCATCAACTCAATGGACATGGGTTTGGGTGGACCGCAGGAGTTGGTGATGGACAGGGAGGCCTGGCGTGCTGCGGTTCATAGTGTCTCAAAAAGTCAGATATGACTGAGAGACTGAACTTAACTGAAGGGGGTGGATGGAGGAGAGGCGATCCAGACAGAGGAAGTGGTAAGTCCTGAGCAGGGAGGTGGCAACCATGGGTGTGTTGCAGGCCACGCCCATCACACAACGACCAGAATACAGATCAGGCGAGCGCCACCATCTCTCTTTCAGAAACGTGAGCAGTCTTCAGGAGGTGAGCTGGAACCAAAGCTGTTACTATGGGCTAAACATTTGTGTCCTTCCAGATTCCTGTGGTGAAGCCCTGACTGTCCCAGCCCCACCCATCCCACCCCACCCTGTGTGATGGTATTCTTTAGTGGGGCCTTAGGGAGGTAATTGGGCTTACATCAGGTCATGAGGGTGGGAACCTCATGATGGAATCAGTGTCCCTTGAAGAAGAGGAAGGCAGCTTATAGCAAGCTCATGTCACAGCCATGCAAAGTACAGGCTTTGAAGCCTGACTCAATTGTCTAAGGAGTGAGAATAGAGATGAAATGACCATTTCTTGCTTATGTATTGAAGTTTCAACAAAACAGGCAGTTCCTTTTAGAAAACCTAAAATGACCAATGAAAGAAAATGACATGTGCCAAGTTCCCTGGTGGTCCAGTGGGTGGGTCTCCACGCTTTCACTGCCATGGGCCTGGATTCAATCCCTGGTTGGGGAACTAAGACCCTGAACTAAGAGACGAAAGCACAGCCAAAAAAAAAAAAAGGAAGAGGAAAAGGAAAGTGATATAAGTTTTAAACTTCATATTTTATACTCAGAGTGAATTTCTTACAACTCTCCATGCAACTCCCCTAGGAGGACTAATTAAAAAGCCTGGGTCAGGGCTGGGGGAGACAGACAGAAGAGGAGGGATTCTGTGAGGCATAATGAACCTAGAGACACTCCCACCCTAAGTGCCTCCTTGAATGCCCATCAGGGTTTAAGTCTCCAGTGGAAAACTATTCAGCTTTGAAATTTTGGTTACCATAGCATTTTCCAAAGATTCTGACCTCAGATGAGGCTCTAAAATATATCTTTTGTGTTATTGCTGTTGTTCCTGGTTTTACTGTTCTTGTTACTTTGATTGCAAGGCTCCCAAGGATCCCAGTTTAGGAAAATGGCACCAGACCAGCAGAAAGACCTTACGTTTCAGCTGCCAAAACTTAAGGGAAGGCAGCAGGTCAATAGCTGCTCTCTCTCTCTGTGATGCATTTCCATTTATTTTCATTTTTATACTTTTCTGAATTTCTAAGGCTTTGAATTTGAATATTTTCCTTTCATTATTCAGGGAAAATTATTTCTTGGCTTGAAACCAAATAAATAACTATTTATGTGGCTCAAGGACACTTCTTACTACTGTGCCAATTGTAGAAGTTGAAGTTATTACTTTTATGAAGATTTGGGAGGGGTTTTGAGTAAAGATGCTGAGAAATGGAAATTAAGGATCTGTAGATACTCTTTTTTTTTTTTTTCTGTCTCAATGATTCTCAAAGTGTGGCTCCAGGACCAGCAGCATCACTTGGGAATTTTTTGAGATACAAAACTTTACCACCACATACACACACATCTCTGTTGAATCAGAAACTCCAAGGACGGGGAGTGTTTTAACAATGAAAGTAAAAAGAAAGCAAAGCTGTTGTCTCTCAGTCGTGTCCTACTCTTTGTAACCCAAGAGTAGCTTGCCAGGCTCCTCTGTGCATGGGATTCTCCAGGCAAGAATACTAAAGTGGGTTGCCATTTCCTCCTCCAGGGGATCTTCCCAACCCAGGGATTGAACCTGGGTCTCCCACATTGCAGGCAGATTATCGTCTGAGCCACCAGGGAAGCACAACAAATACCCAGCAGTTTGAGCATCACTTATTCTAGGCTTTCAGAGAGTCGAACAGGTTGGCTCTCAGTGTTAGAGATGATCCCAACTGCCCCCCAACCAGTCACCTCCCCCGTCTGCATGTTCCCCGGGTTGGCAGAGGGTGGGGAAGTAGCTGTCTCCTAAGCTGATTCTTCCAGGTGTCTGTGAGGGGTAATGTTGCCTCCTCGTCTTAATCAGCCTTCAGCTGTCCCTGCTCTCATTAGTCAAACTGCACCAATCAGCAAGCGGGTCCAACAGCTGTAGAGCAGCAGGTGCAGTAATGAGGAGCTCCCCTAACTGAGGTCGATCCCGCCCCCGCTGCCCCTCGTGGGGGAGCCCAGCCCTGCAGATGCGGTTATACAGCACGAGGTGGGCCTCTCTCCCCCTGACTTCCTCACGGCCTCTGCACAGTGCCCGCACTCACACACCAGCAGGTGGGAGAGCTCAGCTGTGGTGAAACCTAGACACCATCCTTCCCGGACCCCACATTTTACAGGAAAGAATCCGAGGTCCACAGGAGGAAGGAAAAGGGCATAGCAACCCTGAAATTCACAGTTCCTGTCCCTCAATTCAAAGCCATTTGCATTACCCCCTAATGGGAGTTGAATACGCTTATGAAATAAATAGATGCATTAATAGCAATGAATCAATCACCACCTTGTTAGCGCAACAGATAAAATGTAATGAGTGGATAGATATCCACCGTGTATCCGTCACCATTTCAAATAAGGCCACGGTGGAGGACAGATTCCAAATGACACAAAACAGCCCTGCGTTACACTCTTTTCCAGAGCTGTGGTAAGGATCCCAGGCTGCCCTTTGCTTAAATCACAGCAATCAGTAACCATTTTGCCCCTGGTCCTTGCAGCTGCTGCCAACTCATGATTGAGACAGTGGGAGGTGTCGGGAAAAAGAAAACCAGCCTCCAGCAGGTCCCAGGCCCCAGACCCCGCTGCTCACTAACCAGTGTGACCTTGAACGTGTCACTTAAAACGCCTGGCCTCAGTCTCCCCTTAGTGAATCATCTTCAAGGGATTTCCCACTGACAATAATACATGCTTAATAACCTACTTCTGGTTTGCCTACTTGGGGCAAACAGAGATGCCTCTTACAAGCCCACTGAGACAGGCCAGCATCTGTGTGCCCAGACCTCCTCATGCCCTCCACCCATCAGCATCCTCCGGGCACGGGGTTCAATACCTGGAAACTCTTGGGAGTCTCAGGAGCCTGACTGCCGAGCCAACCTTGGTGGGCTCATCTGGCATTTTGGCCACATTTGCCTCTGGCTCCAGGAGGAAGTATCCCTGTCACTCTGATGGCCACCTTGGACACTCAGAAATTAAAGAACTCTGAGGCACCCTTCTCCACCCACAGGACGCTGGAGACACCTGCCACTTACGGCCTTAAGAAGAGCTGGTCCCCACCCTGGCAGCCGGAGTCGGTCTTAAATTACCTAAAGAGCCTGAGTGCTGGGCCTGGGCTCCATTTGTTTACAAAATAGGCACTTTCAAAGGCCCTTTACTAGGGCCTGGCAATTCCCAGGTCCCCTGCTATAGGCTGATGCATAATGCATAAGATGCTGGGAAATGTGTATTCATGAGGGCGGCTTGGCTTTTGTCAAAAAGAACTGTGAAATATTATGATGGAACAATTTTCATTTCTGCCACATTGTTTTTATAGCGCATTCACGATGGGGATTGAGGGCTTTCCGAGTTTTGTCTGGTGCAGATGTTGCAGTGCTGAAAGCTGCTTCAGACGTCCTTATTTTCCAACTTTGTTGCTGACAATTACAGGAGGTGGGGGGAGGGGGCCTCTCACAGGGAGACAAAGGATGCCTGTCCTCAAGTGATCTCACCCTGGCTTCATTCAGGAGGGTGGGATGGGGATGAGGGTGAGGAGGAAAGGAGGAAACGGAGGGGACACTGACCTCTGGAGGTGCTCGACACCAGGCAAACTGCCCTCCTCGGAGGATCCATTAACTGCCTTTTACATCTGAGGAATTGCAGGCCCGGCCGGGTTGAGCCACTTGTCTGAAATCCTATCCACCAATGGATGGCAAAGCCTGGGCTGGAATCCACATCAAATGCCCAAGCTTACGGTTTCTTCCAGCCCCAGGCGACCAGGAGAACTCAAGCTGAGGGGAGGCGCTCTCTCTTTGCAGTGCATCCGACAGACAAAGGGATGAGAGGCGCGCACGCTGCCCGGGTCCAGAAAACACTGAGGGCCCCACCCTGGGGAAGAAAGACTGGGAGTATGACCTGAGCTGGCTGCCAGCATTGTGATCCGACAGGCGCCCACCTCTTGGAACTTTCTAACCAAGAATCCACCCTCCTGCCTTCTGGGGTCTGTATTCAATCTCAAGTCTTGTGGACGGCAAACCCCAGCCTGTCTCACTGTGCCCCCGGGCTGCCTCCTAGTCCAGGAAATGCTGGCCCCTTCACGCCCCTCAGCCTGAAAGCCGTGCGTTCCCAGGGGCAGGCAGTGTGGGTGGGGGGTGGGGGGTGGGGTAATTGTCCCTGGGTCCCTAGGACTTGCAAAGCTCCAGGCAAGCTCAGGGCAAGGGCTCCCACAACTGCTTCCAATGCACCCAGGACAGAGAGGCCAGGCTCCAGGCAAACTGAGATGCCAAGTGATGAGAAGAATTCACCCTGGGACAGTCAGGGGAACAAGCAAGAGAGAGAGACTGGAGTGGCCAGGGCCACCTCGGGGCTGGAGGACGAGGAGGAGGCATAATACAGGGGAACCCTAAGGCCACCATGACTTCAGAGCCCAGAGCGGGTGAACGCAGAGCTGCGCAGGGACTGGAGGGGCGCCACAGGCACGGGGGGTTCGTTCTCACAGGTTAGGATGGAGGCGGAGCCTCGAAGCCCAAGCTGCAGGGCTTTCGGCTTCGGGGACCAGCAGCAGGAAGTCCCTGAGGATCCCCTCTCCCAGCTATGGAGGGTCTGCCAGGCAGCACAATCCACCCCCCTGAAATGTCTCTCTGGCATGTGGATTCCTTTGCGCTAAAAAAGAATCAAGGCCCAAAAGACTTAGGAAGAAACTTTGACCATCCCTTTAACTGAATAAAAGTATTTAGCTAGAGGGCTTGTTCCCATAATAGAGTAATCACCAGAGACCTCAGGGGTGGGGCTGGGGCTGCAGGGGACCCAGAGATGAGCATCCACTCTGTGCCCCGATGTGTCTGCAGGGGGCCCGGCAAACATTTATTTACCCAGCACTTTGCTTTTCCATCTCCTTGTGCACTACCTTCCTCCCCTCTGAAGTCCTGAACCACTGCCCCGACCTCCTCTTTTGTCTTTAACTGAAGATGGTCTTTGAGGTGAGGACTTCAGCCACTCTGGCAGGCTAGTTTTCCTGGGTCTTTCCACAGATACATGTTCAGCAAGCTTTTGTTTGATCTTCTCCTGTTAAGGTGTCCTACATGTCAGTTTGGTTCTTATACCAGCCAGGAGAACCTAGACGGGGAGGGGACAATGTCTTCCTCTCCAGCATATGAAAGTCCGGGGGAGAAACAGAAACATGTGGGGAGAATGACGTGTCTCCTGAGAAACTCCAGACACGTTCAGATCTGCTTTCTTCTCCATGCTGAAGTCATCGCTGTTCCAGAAATCTTGTCCACAGGGCAACTAGTTGGAATTTCTTGTGCTCAGCCACTACTGCTAGGGTGGTGGGTCTCCCTGTGAATCCAGTCCCACAAACCGCTCTTCCCATTTCTGAAACAAACCAAACTCTTTCCCACTCGAGGGTCTTAGCATTGACTGTTCCCTCTGCCTCCAACAGCCTCCACCCGCCTCCGTAGTCAGAGCCTTCTCAGACTTCAGAGCTCAGGTTACCTAGCCGGCTCTCTCATCCCCAGTGTTTCTCATCAGAGCGTGCTGTTTGGGTTTGCTGCTGCTGTGGTGGTTGTTACTGTCTTGCGGTCTGTCCCCAGCTGTGATATAAAGTCATGAGAGCAAGGATCAGGCTGTTCTTCCTTCTCCCAGAAGCACCCAGCATCATGCCGAGGATGGGGTCAGAGCTCAGTAAATGCTGAGAGTGAATGCATCAGTTCACGGTATGCTACACAAGAACATTAATAAGGCATACCAAAAGAGATGAAAACCCAACAGCTTGCTGTCCTGCCACATAGGGGGCTTCTGCCTATTCAGAAGCAAACCAGGTCAGGGGCAAGTTCCTAAGCATGCAAAAACAGATCAAAGCTCACTGCAACCAAGTCCAAGAGGTTGCCCTGACCCTGCTCCACCTCAGCAGTCAGGTAGAATCTTGTCAAGGATGGGAACAAAGGTGGTTTCAAATCCCTGCGCTCCCAGGTACAAGTTTTGTAATCATTAGCCTCCGTTTCCCTACATCAGCATAAAGGAGTGAAGTCATCTGCTGAGATCGCCACAAGGTTGGAGTAAGAGCAGCATCAACCCCCCGGGAACATCTGGCAAAAGTCTGAAGACTTTTCTGGTTGTCACAATTGGGGAAGAGGCCAGGGATGATGTCAAACATCCTACAATTCACCGGACAGCCCCCACAACAAAGAGTCAGCCAAAATGTCAACAGTGTCGAAGGCTAGAGACTGTATCAGAGAGACCACAGGCGCACAGGAAGCCTGTGTGTCTGTCCCCTCTCTGTGACCAGATGCACCCGCAGGCACCGAACTGCAGGGTGTGATCAGCCTCATATGACCACTTGCTGAGCGCGCCCCCAACAGGCCTCTGCCCACACCAGCACCTCACCAGGAGGCCCTGCTGTTTCAGTCTGTTTGGGTTGTTACAACACAACACCACAGACTGGAAGGCTAAAGCCACAAACACTTCTCACAGCTCTAGAAGCTGGGAAGCCCGAGACCAAGGAGGCAGCAGATTCAGTGTCTTGTGAGAGCCCACTGCCTGGTACACAGAGGGCCATCTTTTCACTGTGTTTAAAGCTGGAAAGGGCCATGGAACTCTCTGGAGTCTCCTCTGAAAGTGCAAGTGTGAGTCACGAAGTTGTGTCCAACTCTGCAACCCTATGGACTGTAACCCACCAGACTTCTCTGTCCATGGAATTCCCCAGGCAAGAACACTGGAGTGGGTTGCCATGCCCTTGTCCAGGAGATCTTCCCGACCCAGGGATTGAACCCGGGTCTCCTGAATTGCAGGTGGATTCATTACCATCTGAGCTACCAGGGAAGCCCTTTACAAACATGCTAATCCCATTTATGAGGGCTCCACCTTCATGACCTCGTCACCAATTCCCAAAGGTCTCACCTCCAAATCCTGCCATACTGGGAATTAGGTTTCAATATATGAATCGGGGGAGGATAACAACATTCAGTCCATAGCACCTATCTTCCAGTGCTTATTAAGGTCCTTCTTTGACACCCGAATTCAAACCTTACGGCAAGAAGCCTCTACCTGTCTTCTCCACTGTTGGCTGTGTCCATCCCGCTGCACTGGGAGTCTTCAGCAGCACCCACTGCAGCGTGCCCCTGGCGGAGGCTTTCTCCTTCCACAGGGCCACTCCCTCCAGCCGGCTTTAGACATCAGCACCAGGTGTTGCCTCCTAAGGAGAAAACCTGAAAAGGAGCGGGCTTCTTAGGCTGGAAAATCGAGAGTCCAAATTGTATGGCTTCCTCCTGATTGTCTGGCTTTTCTCATCTGCAAAACAGGCACCTTTGAATCCATGTGTCAGGCTCCCCTGCCCCTCCCCAAGCAATCAGACACTGTTCTGACATGTTGCTTAGAGCCGGTGATAAAGTATCACTATTTCTCATACACAGCTTAGCTGAGTTTCATCAGTTGATGCTAAATCCATCTCTGTCTTTTGAGCAGAGTGATGTTTCTGTTTTCTGCTTCCTTGAGAGCCAAGCGTATTGTCAGGTAGGGGAGGATGGCATCGGGCTTCCAGGTGTGTATCTGGAAGAGGTCATGTCCTTCCTGAGATGCCTAACTCTCATGTCTCTCTCCCTGAACAAAGCCAAAGAACTTCTCCTTTCACTAGCAGAGGTTTTGCAGCATGAAGTCCCCACCTCTCCTTGTCTGAGCCTACCTCTTGAGTATGAGCCTGCCACCTGAGAGAAACCCTGGGCCGCCTGCACTGGCTCTACACACTTTATCTTTGGCCTATTTATGGGAACAAGGAGAGTCTACAGTAATCATCTAAAGAAACACAGGAACTTATAGCTCTTGACTCCCAGCTGTAATTTGCAGGACACCCAGTGATTCCAAAAGGAGGTCACAGGGACAGCTGGCTCAGAGTGTGAGCAGGAGACATTCACTTCTAGCCACTGTGGCAAGTCCAGCAGGGTCAAGGGCACACACGCTAGCCACACAGACCCCCGCTCCCCTGCCCGGGCCTC